>NC_056725.1:535421552-535476552 GCF_019279795.1 Protopterus annectens | reverse complement strand
ACTACGTACCTAAGTAGGGGTTCTTGTCCCAGTGTTGCCAAGTAAAAGTGTATGTGTATGTGAAGGGATCTACTTCTGCAGAATATACATGTTCCAGGAGGTTATCTGTCTGAGAACTGCCTGGCAAATGCTACCATTTCACAGGTATCATCCTGTGGAAATTTATTCCATCACAACTAGTAGTAAATGTGTAAATGCCCTCTTCCTCACTGTATAGCTGTACAGCGATACCGGGGTTATCACCCACCCACATCCCCCCTACTTAAATATTCCAACTCCAAGGTCGCACTACATACACTATATATATATATATATATATATATATATATATATATATATATATATATATCTATATATATCTATATATATATATATAGATATAGATATATATATATATATAGATATATATATATATATATATATATATATATATATATATATATATATATAAATAACCACTACAAAATCCCAAAAACCCAAACTACTGATGCCCAAAATCCCGAGACCAAATACTAGAAACACTAAAGTACCAAAACATCAAAACCGCGAAATTCAAACTTCCGAAAACTGCACTCAACATACACCACACACATACACACACACACACACCATCACCCAGAACACAAAAACACAAACCTAGACTACAGACAAGCAGGGGGGCAAGCCCCCCACATCCCCCCTACTTAAATATTCCAACTCCAAGGTCGCACTACATACACAAACACACGAAACACCACCACACACCTACATTCCCCTCGCACACACACATCACAGTCACAACACACACTTACACACTAAACCCTAACCAACACATTTATACATAGATACTTACCTGACCTTCCACCATACTGCAACACCAGAAGCATGAATGTCAAACTCCCGATGATCCGGATTTTGAAATTCACACTTCTGTTCTTTCGGTAATTAGGGGTTTTGGCTATACAGTCTCGAAAGTTTGAAATTCGGTATTTCAAACTTTCAAGATTATGTAGTGATCCCATAAGCGTATTGCATACCTATGGCATTTGTGCATGCTACATTTCATGTTAACATGACTGTCCTCCAGGTGTTAGGGTCTGAAAGTCATGTGTCTATTATAACGGCATTACTTCCACCACCAGCTATTTGCCACACTATTATACATGTCTTGAGGTACAGAACACACACAATGATGGCTTACATCTTGTCATTCAGTGCTGATCTGCACAATTGACAGGTATGGCCCACTGCCCACAGGGTCAGATGTTATGTCCATAACAGTTGTTCAGCAGGACATCTTTGCAACAACTCCTGATGGCACATATAAATCTTTCCACATCATCTATCCCAATATTATAGACCAAGTATTACATTCAGTTGCATGCGTATATGTTTCACATACCTGTTGTAGTATTGTCCTTTCTTCATAGTACACTTTTATGTGTCCCCTGTGTTATTTTTTTATTTTTCTGTTTGTTACTCTCTCTCTCTCTCTCCACTACAGGGATTGAGCTGCTTTGAATAGATTGCAGCATGGATTTTGTAGATGATGCACTTGATCAGGTGAAGGCCTCTGCACCAATCGGCGTTCGCCACTTGCTAATTGCATGCAGCCAGCTGTATAGTACTTCCAATTAACACTGTCATGGCAACCCACTACTATAAATTACTACATCATGTGGGTGCTGTCCCTTTACCTTTCCTGTATAGATGACATCCTGTGTGTGTGGGCAGCAGTGTCACAGACAGCAGGTAGCAATACCTCTTACAACAGAACTTGTAGACACAGACCAACTACATATTTGTATAAAGTTCTAGACCTACGGACAGTGTGAGTAGTGTTGTTATATGCATTGTATAGTGCTAGTTTTACAAGGTTTGTGTGTACATGCTAATTTAGCATGGAATGCAGTCTGTCTGCATAGCTCTCAACTGTGGGCCTATCCACATGATGGCCAGAGGATTGGCTGTTATGTTTTGTCTGTTCACCACACAGGTCTTGTCTTTGATATATCAGTGGCATTCTGTCTGTTGAGTGTTATCAGTACATGGCTACATCCATTTGTGTTTATGACTTCATAGTCCTGAGTAAGGGTATGTTGCAACCAATACTGTAACACCAGCAACTTTCACAATGTATAACAACAATATTGCAAATATGGCCTTGTGTTCCAGCCTCTGTCCTCCACCTATATACCAGGCTTTGTCCATATGTCATGCAGTAAGAGGTTGTTAAGTAGTGGCTTATCATTATGTTGTGCTGGCATTCCTGTCATCATTCCAATGATGTTGTGGACTCCCACACATATTGTTGGGTAGTTTCCATATATATGTGGGCTACAGCTAGACAAAATGTATGTGACCTTGTAAAGTCATTCTATGAGGAATGGGGTATGCACCATTTATAACCTAGGCTGTTACAACATGTGAGGGATATCAGTAGTAAGGCACATTAAGGTATATGGTGGTACATTTTCATACATTTCACCATGGGAACAGTGGTGGGCTAGTGCTTATTGTCTTACAGACAGTTCTGTTTGTCAGTGTGATAGTGATGTTTTAAGTTAAGCATTGTTATGTAACAGATACATTTTCATTGTGACAACTTAATTCTTTTCCCCCTAGGGGTTGAGTACAGAGTGTAATTGAATGCTGCTGAACTACATCTGCATGAATTAGTGTTGATCGATTCTTATCTTCCAGGCCAGCGTTTCTTTACTGTTGTACTACTTGAAGGCCTTGGCCTGGACAGCAACATATGTTATGCTTTCAGATTACTGTATAAAATGTTTTGCTTGAGAGTTGCATTACTTAGTTATTATGTATTTCAAACACCTAACTGCTATATGAAATGGCATATACAACTGAAATAGTACACAAATAAACATTTCTATGTATGCAAACCTGTGTGTGGTGTCATATCCTTTGACTTCACTGTGGGTATATGCTTCATGTAATAATTGTCTTTTGTATGAGAGAATCAAACACTGTCCATTTTAAAAGGTGGCAACTGTAGAAATACTGCCTGTTCGATATGCTGTGCATCATCTATATATATTCTTCTTATACATATCTATAAGTAGTAATATATTTATATGTGTATATACATACATATATATATATATATATATATATATATATATATATATATATATATATATACACACATATATGTGTATGTGTATATGTATCATTGGAATGCTTACTGCTTCCACATTGTACATTCCTTATGGTAGACAGACTGTTCTGCATGATATGTTATTGATATCTTCCTGACATTATACATCCAAGATGGATTACTGTTAACTTCTTGCGGCTATGTTGCGTAGGGTTCTGGGTATGAGACTTGCAAGTGTTGGTATTGTGTTGCAAGGCAGATCTGTTCAGCTGTGGAGGAGGGGATGATATCAATAATTACAAGAGGTACTTAATTTGGGCCCCCTCACCCCCATTAATGGTGCCTTTGGTCATATATTTATTTGTTGTGTTATTTTATATATATATATATATATATATATATATATATATATATATATATATATATATATATATATATATATATATATATATATATATACACACACACACACACACACGTATCTACATATAAATATCTTTATATATATATATATATATATATATATATATATATATATATATATATACACACACACACACACACACACACACACACATATATATGTAAACATATGTGTGTGTATATATATATATATATATATATATATATATATATATATATATATACACATATATACATACATAAATACATACAGACATGTACATATATAAATACATTTCCCCTACTGTTGAATGACTGTGCTGGATGATATGTTTCAGAAAACATCAGGTTTTTTTTGCATCTGACATGGCTTAGTGGGAACACACTTTGGCTATAGTGTGGAGAGTCCTGGTTTTGAGACTTGCAAGGGCTGAGTATTTTGTTGCTGGGCAGAAGAGGAGCTGTAGGAGACAGTTGTAAGTGGGTTTGCATGGAGCTAAACAATGCTTATGTGAGCTTAGCTTCACTTACTCCCACTTACGACCGCTTAAACCTGCACTCATTTCAAATAAAGAAAAGAAAAAAAGGGAGATAGGAAAGTGGTGAAATTGGGGCAAGCAGGGGGACAAAGGAGAAACAAGTAGGGATGTGCAGAATGTGTGTAGGAAAGGACCATAGCTCTGCATTTCTTTGGCAGCAACAGCTGCTTTCAGCGTGGGCAATTTAGAATTAGAAGCCTCACAACCTACAGGGAGGTGTGTGGACATCATACAATATGGATGATTGGTAGGGTTAGATTGTATGCTGGGTACATGTCTCTGGGCGAAATGCAGATCTATGTATGGGACGTGTTTTTTTTTTGTGGGACAGATGCCCTATTTTTTGTTAAGGTGAGAGTGGGATGTTAAGGAAGGATTATTGGTAAGTGTGGTGAGGGAGGTTTGGTAGGAGAGGTTGCATTTGCAGACAGACAAGACAGCAGATGGGGCAGTGTATGACACATGGGGGGTAAACACCTTGACTGGGAGGGTGGTTGGGAATCTGAGGCTCATGAGCTCCCCCAGATGGTAGCAGTAGTACTGATGTCCCCACCCAATGGCAAGCCCCATCCCCTGCAGCGGTTCCACCCGAGGGCGGTGCAGGACCAGCAGATGAGGGGAGGTCTGGGTTGGATCCCAGATATGCTGGGACCTGGTGCCTCGACCAGGTGGAGTGGGAGAGGCGGATCCGCTGGGATCTGCCTTCCAATATGTGCTATGGTGTGGAAATTAACAATGAATATTGGTCAGTCATGCACAACACATTACAACGTTAGTCAAAATACCATGCATGCATATTCCCATTAACCCAAAACAGTGCAATTATAACAGTGCCATAGCAAATAGAACCCATGCATATATGGAATGGCATTCAGGGTTGCAACAGCATGCCAGTTAGTGGTATGTCAGGCAGGCAATAAGATGATTATTCAACAGGGGATATTAGTATGCATATAGTTTAAACAATGATAAACAAAATGGAACAATGGTCCCAACAGTAGAGGTTTGTTTAGGAACATACCCATGTTGGTTTCAGTGTGATGGCTGGATTAGCTGAGTGGTGGGGAAGGGAACAAATTCAATTGACAACTGCTATCAAGTATATTTGTTAGTACACTACTATTCACTACTGTATATT
The DNA here is from genome assembly GCF_019279795.1 of Protopterus annectens. Classification (NCBI taxonomy): domain Eukaryota; kingdom Metazoa; phylum Chordata; order Ceratodontiformes; family Protopteridae; genus Protopterus; species Protopterus annectens. The sequence continues at coordinate 535,471,376 of NC_056725.1, read as the reverse complement.
CTGACCACACTTACACTCTACCTGGGCCATGGGACTGCTACAGCACACCAATAGCTGTAGATATCAACAGAGCAAGTATATCCTTATTTTAGTTATACACATCAGACCTGTTTCTGTACCAATTTCTTTACCCATGGACCTGTCCAGATGAACTGTGTGCATATTACATTGCTGTTTCTACACATATTTCAGATTCACATATTAGTTGCAGGCTATGGAGTGTGTGTTGTGTCTTTCATATACATCTACTGGGCCATTCTCTGTGTGCAGGTTTCTTGTCAACTGGGGAAACTATCCATGACAGCATGACACTTGAGGGGCTTGTCTGGGCCAGACTGCAGAGTGTGGATGTCTAGTTTGCATCTGTTTGTAGGACTGGGGCTTATCAACACAGCAATTGTACACCTTTCATAGTTATTCACATCATACTGGTATTTCTATTTAGATTGCTTTACCTGTGTGCCCTGTATGGAAAATGTATGTGTTGCAGTACATTATTTTTTCTATTCAGATTGCAGTTTAAAACTGTAGAACCAGACTGAGATGTTAGTGGCGGTCCCTGGATTTGAACCGTGCTGTGTGTGTAAAATTTAACTACAGGCCTAGTTCATATCAGACTGAGCTACTGGAGAAATGTTGCATTTTGTTTGTGACATTTCTATCTAGTACATATTTTTGTGCACAGTACTTTTACTATCACATGTTGCATTATTTGTCTCCCATTTTCAGTACAATTTATGCATACACAGCAGATATTGGTGTCACTGTTTGTGAAACATGTGCACATTAGCTGGATTGCACATTTAACTGTTTTACAACTACATACTGCAATTTAGATTCCTGAGTACACAGTGTAGATTTTAGGTCTGCACCTGTTAGCCTTATACATTTCTCAGTACATTCACAGCTACATACGGCTGAAATTGAAAGGTTAACACAAGACAATGCTAGCAGACAAACAAGTAAAACACATTCTGATGGGAATATGTACTGTTGCTTTTTTCCAGTTATTTGACATGCCCATTCTAAAATATGCAAACAAGCAGTGCTAAATCAGTTCACCTCAGTTAATGCATTCTGCAGGACATACACATTTCTATTTATCAGGTACAAGTGAGATGACACACATCTGTGTTTGGATAACCTTTATTAGCTTTGACATACATAGGTTCATAGGTTCATAGGTAGGTACTAGGCTATTGGCCCAAGTGCCTAAGTAAGCCTAGCCAACAAGGTTCCCTGGCTTACGCCACCCAATAAAGTTAATTTCCTGTGCCCTTGTCAAGCAGAGCCACAGAAGTGATCCCCAGGGTGTATTTACTATTTCCCATCCACTCAACAAGATTTTTCTTGAAGAGTGCTAATGAGGAAATTTGCTTGACATAGATGGGTAGCTTGTTCCAGAGTATAGGAAGTCTCTGGGACAGGAATATATCCCTCCAGCATGTCCTGTTTATTGTGGTGACAAGGTTTAGGTCACCAGAGCATGTAGCTCAGAGGGATTGGGATTTCTTAAGGTGTAGCATGTCCAACAGCTCTGGGTTTAACATAACTTTATATATTAGGCAGAAATGTCCTCAGAGTAGGCAATATGCTACAGAGTAAAGCTGGAATTTTTTGAGATGGTCAGTGTAGGGCATCTGGTAGTGTGAGCCCTGGTACTGGCCCTACAGCAGCCTGCCATCATGATTTTTAGATATCTGTGTATGACTCAGAACTCCACAATTACTATTCCTACATGATCTGCAGAGGGGAATGCTATTCATTTCTAACTAATCACTTCTAATTTCCCTTATTCTTAGCTCTCTTTTCTCTTACTTCCTACCTGTATCGATATCATACAAAGTATTTTTAACTTTATATAATGTTTTTGGACTTTAACTGTGTGTGGTAGTAATTATTTCATTTAATATCTTTATCATACTTAGTATTTTATGTTTGTATAAGTTTTTTTGGACTGTAACTGTGTGAGTTAGTAACTGACTCACTTAGTAATAATAAGGAACTGTAGAGTTGTTAGTTTTTGTCTCTTACAAACTTTCTTTGAAACACAATGATGTTTTTATTTATTGTATTCTCTGTGGAGCTTTTCTCCCCGGGCCTCTACTGAAAATGGAAATATCTCCAGCTAGACTAGCCCGGTCAACAAATGTAAAATAAAAATAAAATAAATAAAAATTTCTAACTGTTACAGTAGCCCTGACATGGCACTTTCTTGGCGGTTCACTCAGACACACTTATACATATTCTAATATTCCTCCCCTGCATATTGTACCTTGTTTGCTACTAATATCTGTCTTACACAGCAGCTGGGAATACACCATTGTAACACTGGCAGACTGACACAGGCATTTATTCTTGACTTTTACAGCACAATTATATATACAGGCAGTACTACCATTACTATAATTTTGATTTATTACTGCTAATAATTGGGGGTATTCTGTACTCACCATACTGCTGACACAGTCAGGCCATTCACTGTGCATGAGCCTGCACATTCTAGGACCTCTCCACAGCAGTTGTATTGGGAGACATAAAACATTAATCATACCTGCACAGTCACAAGTTGAACTTTTTCCATACTTAGAGATACGTAAGACTGCATATTTACAGACAGTTGGGACATCCTGCACTTGGGATTCTTGGATCCACTAGTCCAAGAGTGCACCCCTCCTCCACTTCAGGTCATTATGGTGATGATGTACCTGCTCACCAGTCAGGGGTATGCCAGTGGCACTGGTGAGATCACATGCAAGCTGGTCCCAGGCCTCTGCTTTGTACTGCGAGCCCTGTTACTGGCCCTGCAGCAGCCTGCTATCATGTTTTTTAACTAGGAGTCCAACCATGACCCTGGACTCCTGGATGCCCCAACATTGCACTCAAAAGCGCACACCTTCTCTTACCCAGGACATTTTGGTCCTGCTGTGTGCAATCCCAAATGGTTATGGTTGTATTCCCGCCTGTGCAGTTTAAATAGGGCAGTTTTCCCACATTTTTTCATGATTGGCCAGTTTTAATATGCTGCACTATGCCTAGCTCCGTGCAAATCTGCATAGCAATGATTACACCAGCTAAGCAGAGCTGAATGCAGGTAAGCAATGCTTGCACTAGCAAAGCATTGCTTAAATCTATTTTTTCATTAAAGTTATACATTGTTTTTTACATTTATATTTTACATATTCCCACCCCTACTGTGCTATACTGATTGACATCTATCATTCATATACCTTAAACGTTTATTAAATAACTTGCCAGTGGGGGGATTCAAACCAAGCATGTTTTATATGCTATACCATGATGGTACAACTATGGTGCAGCAGCTTGGTGATGTTTTCTATCACAGTAGCACTTGTCTATCATTTTCAGGATTTCAACCAGGCCAGGCATAGCGGCACACAGTGCAAACAAGCTGAGTGGCACTTAAACTTCAGATGTATTTCATGAAAAAAAATATTATTATATTCTTTTTTTAATTTTTTTATTCCTTTCCTCTTACCCTACTGCTTCCCTGCATGTTGGACAAGAGTGCATACATTTGGGGGTGTGCACGTGAAGGCTGCTGCCTTCTATAGGTGTTTGTGACTTTTTTTTCAGTGTCTGTGGACACTGAAATGTTAGCTATTTATATTTCAGTGTCTGTGGACACACGTTTACTTAATAATATTAGAGCCAGGCTCTAATATTATATAGTTTGACACTCATCCATGTCAGAAAGTGCTGTACAGCACATTCAGAGTGAAGGGGACATGTTTCAGAAGCTGGGACTGCTGACAAACACCCCCTGCACTTGTTCCCATCTTGTGTCCATTTAGTTTACATAGCAGCGCACCTTCATGCATATGCAAGGTGCACTGCTATCCTAAACAGGCATGAACCAGGGTGAATCCAGGGGTATAAAGCAAAGAAATAAATGACGTATGAAGAATGTTGTATGTGAAGATCTCTTGTGGAATTTACAAACTAATAAGTTATCAGTAAAAGGAAATATGCCTTAAAAAATTAAATGAAAGGATATGCCAGTTTTGCAGTGAGTTAGGAAAAAAAGACCATGTTTTCTTAACATTCAAAATAATTAAAAATTTACGGGAAAAATAATGGAAAATAAAATTGCAAAAGAATTATGAGATTATAAACAGATAAATTAAGATATATTAAATATATTTTATGGGAAATATAGTAAAGAATATATTGGTAATTTGGATAAAAATGTTTTGTATTATATGAACAATCTTGAATGAAAGACTGGATGAGATTATGTTTAAAGGAAAGTGGATATTACCAAACATAATATAAAAAATCAAATGGTGATTATGGAACAAACAGAGGAGTCTATGCAAATGTAAAGTTTTGTTAGCAATGAAGAAATTTAGAGCTAATGTAAATTATTTGTAAATATGTAAATTGTATATAGTTATATAATAACGAAACTGTATTGTTTCAATATATACCATGGGATCTTTTACATCCTCCTGAGCTACCACCAACTCAAGAAATTTGGGCCTTAGTTTAACATCTCATATGAAGGATGGTACACTCAGTAGTGCAGCACCCCTCTTATGCTGCACTGCAGTAGCACTAGGTATAACTAAAGAAAATTATAAACGATAATCAGTGCAATCAAGAAACTGTAGCCAGTATTAACATTTGAATGATTGCCTTTGCTGAATTCAGGATGAGTGCTTTCATATTTAAAAAATACTTCATCAGATCTATTGAATTATGGTCAAGAAACATCCTACAAATATGTTACTACACAAAGGGCTGCTGTGATGCAGGCCGGGGGGGGGGGGGTTAAAAAACAAGAACAAAAGAAAAACATTGACATTATAAAATATCTGGCCAATGAGATGATACTTGAATGCAATGTTAGCCTATGGGGATCAAAATGCAAAGTAGGAAGCAGAGTGTTAGGTAGTTTAGATATAACAGACTCAGCCAATCAGAAGAGGCCTTTGTCCTAAGTCCTGAGACAATCGTTGAGCTAGAAAACAAGCAGTCAGGAAGGGTAGAGGGGATTGTCTGAGGTACATTCGACTCACAAATTGTAGATTGGTCCCATTGCAGTCTGTCTTTCATTCAAAAGAATACCAAAAAAAAAACACAAATGTCTAGTACACCCATTCCCCAAACAAACAATACTCTTTTTCTGACTGCACTTGATTTATACAACCGGAACATCATTGTGTTCCAAAACAATGTGAATATGACAATATCATAAAAGAAGTGTGAGAGAAAGTATTTCTATTTAGGATGAGAAAAGTAAAGGGAATTAATGTCTTTGACTTACATCTTTGCTAAAAACTCATTTTAAAGAAAGAGATGCTACCAGACAGAACTAGATAGAAACAAAAAAAAACACAGCAATGCATCAAAAATATCTAAAACTCAAAAGACTGTTGGATTTCTACTATGTCTGTGAGATGCACTTTCTTAAAAACACATATTTTAACAGACCTCTGCAAAGTTTTTTTTGAGAAGTGGTCAAAGACTAAGTTGGCTTAAATAATGTCTCCCAAGTCTTCTCAAATCAGAAATACTACGTTCTTTGAGGAATGAAGTGATCTCAAAGTAGGAGTCTTTGTGAGTGTGTGAGTAGGACCTGCATTCTTACAATTCCCTTCCAGATAAGACTTCAAGCTGTAAGCTATACAAGGCCCCATAATTCACATGCAAGAAGACATTGCAAATAAGGATAACACAGGTCTCGCTAAAGCCTTCTACTTTAGTTTCTGTTAAACAGACCTCAAAGTTGCTTGAGAAGTTTAGAGTTATCTCATTGCTTTCTACAAGACCATAGTCATCATGAAAGCACAGTTCCTGTGTTCAAAGATACTTACTAGACTATTGATCCTTATGGATCTTCTGAAGTCTGTGTATCCTGCAAGAGTATATTCATCTTTACAGGAAAGTTCCCCATATTCCTGAAACAATTATATTAATCAGTGTTTTCAAAGTCTAATTTCTGAAGTTCTGATACTGATGCATAACCAAAACGAAGGCATCTACATGTTGAACTGATTTTCTAAGCATGCATAGTAAAATAGTCTGCATGGGATGTCTAGAGCTGCAGTTAAGGAGAATTTGCAAAACTGTTATGAAAAATATGACATTATGTCCATGTTTACATTAATAACAAAACTAGAGTGTGATACTGTCATATTGAGGGAGTTGTATGCAAGCAGAGGGCATTAGTAAAAAACTACATGAAACATGGTGGATAATGTGAACACATTCTGAGATGAAAATGCTTTTCTGGTAAAACCTTTATGATTATTACCTCTGTTTTCAATATTACATTAATTTCATAAAAGCTGTGCAACATACAGGTGAACATACAGGTGAACATACAGGTGAACAAAGAGTGTCATCTTATACAGATAATTAATGCACATAATGTTGCCATTGATGCTTGCCATCTAATATGAGTGGTTTCCAAGAATAATGTTGCTTTGAAATATTGTGAAAATATTATATGCATAATTTGCATAGATTTTGCAATCCTGCAAAAAAGAAGAATGTTACCAGTCTTTTCATACTTCAGCGGAAAACTCTCACACAGGTAACATTTCCTTCACTAATATCCCACATCTATCATGCACAATTACAAAGATTTAACCTTTGTTGGAATATAACACTAGTTGTTGTGTTGTGTCTTTCGGCTTTTCCCGGTTAGGGTTCGCCACAGCGGAACTCCGGTCTGCTAATGATTGGTAGTTGATTTTTACGTGCCGAGTTACCAGCCCTGACGCACAACCTTCAACAAAGGTACACCCATTCACTCATGTCTCCACGCAGAAGACGCTCTAGCTGAGAATCAAACTGGACAGCGTCTAACTGTGAGGTGACAATGCTACCGCAGCACCACCACCGCTGCATATAACGCTAGTAATGTTTAGTAAATAAAATAACATTTTTCTTTCCTAAGTCTGCAATGTAAAATAAGCATCTACAGACAAACATTTTAGTGGGGCATTTTATACCCTCTGCATCATCCTATGACCCCCTATCTATTGCTTTATATCCACTGACAGGTCTAACAGCCATCTCCTTACCCCATACATGCTCCAATAGGGCTAGGGCCAAAGTGGATCTTAAAGGCATCCTGGAGGTCTTCCAGTCAACATACACCTGTTTTTTTTTTCCTTTATGACCTACCACATTAATTCACCCTCCCACAAGGTTTTCATCGTTGCATCCAAGGGACAGGTATACAATGGAAACATGTAGCATGTTGTCTCCCTCTCCCCTAGCAGCATCTCAGCCATGTTCCCACCCTATCTCCCTTTTGGATGATATCAACTAGAAATAATGTCCCCAACCTCCACTAGGAATTGTTGCAAGAGATGTCCACAGAACTGTCTTCTCACCCTGGAGCTAGTCAAAATTAAAGGGTTGTGGCTGACCAAGTTTGCAGATGACTGAAAACTAGGTGCAATCATTGAATCCCCAAATGATATCAGTATACTCCAGGAGGGTCTCACACAGACCACCGACTGGTGTATTAATCACAGTCTCAAGATGAATGCAAAGAAATGTATCAGCATTCCCTTTCATACAAACAATGCCCTTTCACATTATCAAATCAATAACAATACCCTAAGTATCCATGAAGTGGTAAGAGACCTGGGATCACGGGTTAACACCCCCATTTGGTATGTACCGTACTAAGAACCTTCAGCAATTATAGAGACTTCAGAGGTTTCAACAAAGACCAAGAGCCTCCAGGATGTTCCTTACACAGGCCGACTTAAATCCGTGTCACTATACTCTGTATCATATAGACTTCTTAGGGGAGACTTATGCCTGGCCTACAGAGCAGCCCAAGACCCAAACCTAATGAACTTACTGCATATTCATAAATCAAATGGGTTTAGGGCTACCCATTCCAGGGACTTAAATATGGCCCGTGACTTAAATAGGACATGTTTTAGGGACAGATTTATCTCCCAGTAACTGCCACATCTTTGTAACAGCCTACCAATTCATGTGAAACACAGCACCTCTATGGCACTGTTCAAGAGGGACCTGGATGAGTGAATGGGCACCATAATCTCTTACCAGGGATAGTGCCCACAACCCTCCTGGACATGGGCAGTCATCACTAAATGCAATTTTGGGTATTGATTAGAACTTCTATTGTATTACATTCAGTTGGAATGGCTAGGCTTAAAATTACCTTTGGTTCAAGAGCCTAGTAATCTCCTAAGTTCCTATGAACTCAGTGGTTCTGTCTATAGAGTTTCAATCCTTTACAAAAGGTTTCCTGTTTGCTCAAGAAGGTATCTCTGATAGCCATAAGAAAAGCACTCTCTTGAATTAATATTCTGATTCGGTTGTAGAACTAGTCTTTTTGTGAGCCTGACTGTTACTTAGTCGGCTTCTTCGTTGAACCCCCCTCAACAGGTCACCCATTCTTTATTGGATATATTATAGAAATTAAAGATCAGTAATGCTGAATGTTCAAGCATTGTTCCAAACTAGCTAGTTCTAGACTGCAGGACAGATGACCATTAGTCTCTTATGGCAATATATAATGATTTTATCACTGACACTCTTTTTCAGATTATTGCAGTACATCTACACTGCTCCTGGAATGGTAGTTTTCAACCACAGCATGACCATGAGGTGTGAAACTGTAGGAAAGGAGAGACACAAATTACAGGATGACTAGAAGAAAATCGACCTTCCTGAGGACAAACTTAGGATGGATGAGTGCCATGTTGTTATTGTTAGTGTGAAATGTCCCAAAAAATGCAATGCTCTTGTCAATGGATATTTCAGATCTCTCAAACCAGCTAGCCATGCTGGTCAGGTTCATTAAAAAGGTGAGCAGTCCAGTCTATCCAGTAAACAAGAAAACATTTCTATGTCTGAATGTGAGGTGGACACACACACATTTTATGTGCCTAGCGCTGACATCTTTTGTAGGATAATCATGGAACTTATTTAAGACATGCCACTGTAAATCAGTAATTTTCTCTGAACCTGCCTTGTGTGAGGTGTTAACTATACTAATTTCTATAAATTCATGAGTTTAATTTCAAACATGCAGCCTCAGCATGTAAGCCATGTCCTGCATTTCTGCAAAGTGGATTAAGGATATCAGCTGCTGCAAATCAGCTTCTCTATTTCCTGCTGTTTATATCAGAGCAAATCACTTAATAAGATAGTGCTACTGTCTTGCTCCTGAAAAGAGTCACTTGTGTCTGGTGAATTTATATACTCAACAAATAATCAAAATTAAATAAATAAACACATCCTATGCCAGCCTGATTGCTCCAAACTTCTTTAAATGACTTTGTTCAAGTTATTCCCTAGACTTCAAGATCCTTGCTACACAAGGATAGACCGAGGTGGAAAGTTGCAAAGCTCCCATGCTGAAGGATAACACTGTCCAAACTGTAAAATCCTTTACTAATGTATTCTATGGGCAGCTACAAGAATGCATGGATCATGCCATCCCAAGCAAAACCAAGATTCACTCCTCCAAGAAAAGGAAACTAGTCTGGTGGACTCCTGCCATAAACAAGCTATACAATAGAAGGAGAAAGTTAGTACAGAAGAGAGTAAAATCCTAAGAAGGGAAGACATCCCTGGTCAGTATCAGCAAGAAATTACGATCCCTCATAAAATCATCCAAGGCGAGCTTTGAAAGAAAAATTGCCAAGGACTCCAAAGATAACCACAAGGCATTCTTTAGCTATGTCAAGAATCTAAGTAACAATGCTCAGATCTGCTCAGAGTTAGTGCAGAATGGCACAAAATACACTGAACCAAGTGATATTGCCAACATCCTGGCAGACAGGTTCAGCGCAAACTTCACCCCCCTCTCACCTACAAAAGGGCCCATAACCATACCAGAAGAATGTAGAGTCCCTGAAATCACAGACACTCAGGTTAAAACAGCCCTCTCCAAAGCCAAAAACACAGCATCAGTGGGACCAGACGATGTCCCAGGCTGCTTCCTACATGAGCTCAAAGACGAACTAACCCCTCACCTAAACACACTGTTCAAACTCAACCTCTCAACAGGCTACATACCCATAGAGTGGCGCACAGCAATGGTTATTCTGCTCCACAAAGGTGGAGCCACAACAGACCCCAGGAACTATCGTCCTATAAGCCTGACTAGCTTGGTCTGCAAGGCTATGGGGCGCATCATCATGGAACTCATTAACAGAGACATTGGGAACCTCCAAACACTGGACCCTACCCAGTTTGGCTTTGTTAAGGGCAGATCATGCCTCCTAAACCTGGTGGACTTCTTTGAGACAGCTACCAAGGCTAAAGATGATGGAAAGATGGTACACACAGCCTACCTAGACCTCGCTAAGGCCTTCAACACCATTCCCCATTCTGGTATTATAGACAAGCTCACCAGCCTGAACATAAACCCCTACATCACAAGATTGGTTGCCAACTGGCTCACGGACAAAACCCACATGGTGAGAGTTGCGGGAGCTAGGTCTGACTCTAATCCATTTACAAGTGGCATTCCCCAGGGCTCAGTCCTAGGACCCCTCCTGTTTGGCATATACTTCTCAGAGGTACAGGCAAGCACAGGAGGACTATGGCTGACCAAGTTCACAGACGACTGCAAACTAGGGGCTATAATTGACTCTCCAGCTGACACAGAGATCCTCCAAAAGGGTCTCACTGAGATGGATACCTGGTGTCAAAATCATGGCCGCAAGCTAAATACCAAAAAGTGCATAGTCATCCCCTTTGGAAAAAACAAAGTGCCCACAAACTACTACATAGGTGGTAGTCCCCTAAATACGGAAGACATAATAAGGGATCTGGGGACCCAAGTAGATAGTAATCTCACCTTTGATAATCACATTGCCAAAGTGGTTAGAAAATCCTTCTACGTGGCCCACCTAATCACAAAAGGGTTCGCATCCAGATCAAAAGAGGTCATTGTGCCCCTCTACTCATCACTCATCAGACCCATCATAAAGTACAACGCCCCATTTGGGATGTATCTTACAAGACACCTGCAACAGCTGGAAAGACCACAGAAGTACCTTACCAAGAGGATTACTGGCCTCAAACAGATGGCCTTTGCAGCTCGACTGAAGAAACTCCAGTTGTACTCAGTTTCATATTGCCTGCTCAGAGGTGATCTCTGCCTGACATACAAGGCCATGTCCAACCCAGAATTAATGGACATGCTCCACCTAAAGAAAACCTTATCCCCTCGAGCCGCATGCTCTACGGATCTAAACCTCACCACAACAATAAATAGGATGTGCTGGAGGGATAGATTCCTGTCCCAGAGACTTCCCATGCTTTGGAACAAGATCTCAATCTACATTAGGCAGAGCTCCTCACTAACACTCTTCAAAAGAAACCTTGACAAGTGGATGGGAAACAGAAAGTTACCTTGGGGATCACTTCAGTGGCTCTGCTGGACAGAGGCACAGGGAACTAATCTAAGGGGGCGGCGAAAGCCAACACATTCTGGCTCGGCTTATAAATGCCTTCAGGCAGATAGCCTAGTACCAACCTATGAACAACATCTTTGCAAGCAAATGTAATAAAAACTTTAATTACTCCTCTATTTCTCTATTGGGCTTGTAGGGACATCAAAACATAATATACTAGTATTAAAATCAAACAGGGGCTGGAGGCCATCTTGAAAATGTTTGGAGAAGGACCTCACACTTCCTTTATTATTCAGCTTTTGGAATTTTCCCTTACTCATAATTATTTTGTTTTTGATAAGGGATATTTTTGCAGATAGAAGGTACTGCTATGGGTGCTTCCTTCGCCCCTTCTTATGCAATTCTGTTCATGGCACATTTTCAAAATGTATTTGTGTATCCTAAACATTTTTTTTTTAAAGAATGTAGTGTTGTATAAATGATACATAGATGACTTAATCTTTGTGTGTAGGGGTGATCCTGGAGATTTTGATGTATTTATGGAGGGCTTGAGTAGAAACACCTTTGGTTTAGAATTCACACACAGGGCACACAATACAGTTTCTTGGTGTGGAACTAAATGCGGGTTCTAGTAGCAAAATCCAGTTCAGACCTTTTTATAAAGAGACTGCTGTTAATCATTTTTTTGCATGCCACTAGTTCCCATCCATCTCATTTGCTAAGCTGTCTCCCATATGGAGAATTTAAGTGCATCTTCACCAATACATCTGAGAAAGATCAATTGGGAGTGGAGTTTAACAAGGTTAGACATAGGCTGCTTAACAAATTGCAAATTATGTGAGAAGTTCAGCTTAAAAAAGTGGATGGCCTTTCCCTCCCTCTGATTCCAAGGCAAGGAAATGAACATTTTATAAACTACAAGTAGGTTTCTGGTACCTACACAATACTGGAACCATAATGTAGTGAGAAAAGTAAGATTTGATTTAAACTGTAGGAGAAGGTGAAGTTTTTCTTTAAGAAGCCAGCTTTGGTCCTTCATAGTAATGAGAACTATTGTCTTATCTCTTACCTGACATTTGGTCAACTTGCCTATTATCTTGTTGGGTTGACAAAGAAGGTTGTGTTTGGAATTAACTTATCCAAGCAGCAGTACTCCTACAGTGTAGAGTGCTTTGAAGCTCAAGTCTTGGTGCCCTTTTGTTCAATATGTACATGGCTCCCTCCTTGAAATAACATTCAAAATGGAGATTGTCACTGCTGTGCAATTGATAATCATCTTTCCCTTCTCGCCTTCTTTCATGGTGGAATAACTGATCTTTCTTCCCTACAAGAAATCTTGGATGCTGTGCTTAAATAATGAGTGGTTGGTTAAAGCTCACTCATAGCTAAACTGGGAACTATATGCCTAAACTTTAACAAAGAAATGTTTGACACTCAAAGTCAGAACACGTAAACTCAACTTTCAAAAGAAATAGCAAGAACTGAAGCTCATTGTAGCAATATAAAAGTATTTTTGCAGGGGGGGGGGTTAACACATGGAACCCCCTCTCAAGCACTACTGTATAATAGAAGACAGTTGCACTTTACTGTTCACACCTTTCACTGTCAAACAAGTGTTTTGCAGCTACATCTTGCTCCCAAAACTAAGGTCTTGACCATTCATATAATCTTAAATCCCTCTAGCTAGTTGTCTTTTTTATGGGGAAGGTGTTATACTTTTAAGCCTGGAGCTGTTTTAAAATTATTGCATCACCTGAGAACATTATGAAGACTAAGCACCTGTTGCTAGGTGATGCCCTTGCTAGGCTGCATGAGTTTTGAGCTCACTGGGTTTAAATTACTGTAATGCCTTGAGCCTGATATCCATGACTTTGCACTCCAGCAGACAATGCAGATAGCTGTAAGTATAGACCATTACTCTCATATTGCTCCCATGCTGTGCAGTTTGCATTGGCTGCCTGCAGCTCCAATGTCTTTATACAAGGTATTAGTATTTACATACCCAGCCCTTCCTGATTTGTGTCACTCCTATTCCACAAAGAGTTGGTTGTGCCCTCTTATTTGGTACAGCCTCTCTACTTTTCTGGCAAAGGACTGCTAGTGATTCTAGACCTGAGGCCCCAATACACTTGTATAAAATCTTTTATACAGAGTAGTGCACTTGTGGACATTACTTCCTTCTTAGTTACAGTCCGAACCCATGGTAGGCAGCTTTAAGATGTCATTGATTAGCTACCTGTGCCATAATTTAATAATTTGAAATATCCATATATTACTGATTATAGTAAAATTATTAAATCTGATCTCTTTGAGCTGATTTTTTAATTTTTTGATTCTATTCACACTTTAAATTGTGTAACTTAGTTATAAATCTATGAATAAAACTTTGCTTGAACATGATTCAGACAGAATGACCCTATCAAACCTTTTATGTTCATGGTATTTTTGTATACTTTAGTTATTCACCTTTCAATTTCAATACCCTCTGTAAAAAATTATTTATCACAGATACATGACCAATATTATACATACTGCATGATTCTGGGTGCTGTGGACGCAAAGCAAGGGCATTCAAAGACTAAAAGTCCATGCCCTTCAGTATTTTTCACATCTATAAAAACAGAACAAAGATTAATACCTTAAACTGAATGAACATAATATGCTTAAATTAATATATATATATATTTTTTTTTCCTAATGCTAACCAATAACAAAATACTTAGAAAGATGACATCACACGTGGTGAAAAAATATGGCAGCATTTTTTTTTTTTTAAGTTATTTCTTTGCCAGCCTGTTGCAATTGCAGTACTCATTTTCTCTCTTGAAATAGTGCAGATTTCTTCAGGGACTGCCTTATGACATTTTAGATAGCACTTCAAAAACTGTACCACTTCAGCCCACTGAAGATTGTAGGTATCAGTTTTTATACCCCCCCCCCTAAAAATATGCATACATTCTTAGCAGTAAATGAACTGAGCTGATGAAACCTGCGCAACATGTTTACTACCACAGTAGCTCACTGCTTGCTGTATTTACTGTACGACCAAAGCTTTCTGCAATACTAAGCAGCTGTAGGAAAAGAAGCAGTTTAGACCTAGATGCCATTTAAACTGGCTGACTCACTTCCAGAATACATTGAGTATCAGCATGTTTTGTAATTTTATTCTATTCAGTTTATTTTAGTTGACAATGTACTTCAGTGGGATTACATTATTTTCTCAAGAGATCTGGGTGGTATTTGTACATTTACACCATGCATAATTTATAAATTACATCATAAACATATAATCTATTCATCAAACTTGATTTTTGTAGCTATAGTTTCTCATCAAGTATCTGAAATGAGCTTGAATCTGAATGTCATTTATGCTCATTTTACTTCATCTGACAAAAAGATCCTACTTTGCCAGAAACAGTTCTGGGAACCAGATTAACATCCTTATAATGCTATAATTGTGTTCTGTTAATCTGCAAAATCAGTATCTTAAATTGTGCATTTCAAGTTTAGAATCAAGTCCTGAGCATTTACAAGGGTAAATAACTAAAAATGTCTTGTGAAAAGGTATCACGCATCCTTCAGATCTTCTATAACTAAGGGTACATAAGCATAACACTTTAAGTTAGTATTAGCTAAATCATTTCTTGTCATAATACAATTCTCTATACCATCTTTAGTATGTCATAACATTGTGTTAATTAGCATATAAGATTGTTCTCCGTAATATAGAAGGATTCAAATAAGAACATAACTTCAGATGACTTAATCTTAGAACATTTAAAAGTGGTTCTTGTAGTCATATTTGCTTCTACACAAACCTGCTCAGTGCAAGTACTGACTATGAGTATGTCATCCACCCTTCAGCCTAGCTCCACTATCACATCTGTAACCTATAAACAGTCACATACATGATCTTTATCAACATATTTTACTCACTGGGGTCATATGGCGTAGTTTACCCAGACTTGGTGAAAGCTGTAGAATTTCTCCCAGTGTGGCACTGAAATTAGTGATCAGCCATAGACAGCTTAATTTCATAGTGTGTATTTGTGACAGGATGCCTTCTGTGCAGAGTCTGCTTGTGTTTGTGTGTGTTTTCTCCAGGCACTTTGGTTTCCTCACACATTCCAAATACATGCAGTAGGTGGATTGGATATTGTGTGTGTGTGTGTGTGTGTGTGTGTGTGTGTGTGTGTGTGTGTGTGTGTGTGTGTGTGTGTGTGTGTGTATACTTTGTATGTCTGACACTTGGTGAAGTAGATTGTTTATATAGGCCTTGTAAAAAATATAAACAGATCTAGCAGCAGCAGATGTAGGCAAAATTTACATTTATTGTTTTGTATCTGCGTAACACACGTTCCTGTAACTTAGGAAATCATCTGCTGTCTCCCAGATATATTTGTAGCGTTGACAGAGTCCAGTCAGTGGGTCGTTGTGCTGTACCATTTTGTATGTGCAGTAAGAATACATCCATGAGTAACTATATGCTGTCATACACATATACTATGTATGGTCACCCAGTAACAGCAGCACCATGGATGTTACTTAACAGTGAAATACTGTTGGAGGCCCTTAGACATGGTCAGCATGTGGAGCCTACATTTCAAATGCTTTTTCTGTTTTTTTTTTGGGTGGGGGGGTTGTCAGAGTAGAGGTAAGACATAGCACCCGTCGTTGGTTATCCAATATGTGTTTGATATTTCCTACAAAAATAGAACAAGTACATATACTTCATGCCACACAAGCACCCTACAGTTTATAGCAGTGTAGGCACGTGTCAGGCAGGGATGTAAGTGTCTCACATACTTTTTCTTTTCCACTCTGCAGAATGATACCAAAATGTGGGAAGCAACATAAATGCAAATTCTTCCATGGCAAATTGAGATCTTGCTGCAGGCTCTCTATCTCCATGGTTACTGGATAATCAGCCATGAGAAATCAGACTGGCCATTTTGCATCCTTAAGCAAACACAAACCCTCGCACGTACGACTGCCCGGCCAACCAACCTTGGAGAAAACCCAAAAAAAGCCAGCAAGATGGTTTCACCATTTAATTTAAGGCAAAAAGCGGACAAACATGTCCTGTATCAAATCCTCATACTAGTTTCGGCACCAGCCTTCATCAGTGAGAAAAAATTGTTGAATAATGCACTGCCAACGTCAGTATAAATACTATAATACACCAATAAGAAAAAAGACATTCTCATAAGGCTCCTCAATCACATTTAAAGCAACATGGCACCCTTAATTCTAATGCCTATAACAATGCATGTGTGATTATAACTATTAGCTCATGCTGGATCAAGTGATCTAAAGCAGATACACAATTAATGGTAATCAACATAATGTACAATATAATCCTAAATGCAATATATTATTGAATAATCAGATAAGACATGGTAATCATATACATTATAAATGGTCATTGAGACCAGGAGGAAAAAGGGCTCCTAAATGTGTGATCCAGTATCTTTCTTTATGGCTTAAAATACCTTGCCATCCTGTTTGATTTTGCCTGTTGCCTGTAATTTTGTCTATAATGATAAACATAAACTTGGCACTGGGATGTTTGACTGTATGTAAATATAATGCATTTGAGGTTTTATGGTTACGAATATCGCTACGGTGTTCCCCAATTCTAATACGTAGTGGACGTGATGTCTTGCCAACGTAAAA
The DNA here is from genome assembly GCF_019279795.1 of Protopterus annectens. Classification (NCBI taxonomy): domain Eukaryota; kingdom Metazoa; phylum Chordata; order Ceratodontiformes; family Protopteridae; genus Protopterus; species Protopterus annectens. The sequence goes on along the minus strand of NC_056725.1, from coordinate 535,454,310 downwards.
TGACTTGCATTGGCATGTAGCCAGATATATAACCCAGCTAGTGGAACAGTTGCCAAAAACTTTTATGTCATATACTTTGCTGGTATTTGAGCTCGTGAATTGTTTAAGCTGATTAACTTGAACACAGGATATACAGTGTCCACATCTAAATGTCCCCAATAACTCATCCCCCATGATTGTGAGTTGTTTCTATAAAGCTGCCCCGCTTTCTCTATGTTTATAATGGGAAAACAGGGTGCCCAACGTTTTACCACGTCTAAAGGAAAATGAGCACTGATTGTCTAAAATTCCCCTCAAAAAATCATTTGCTAATAGAATGTTCCAATTTTGATTGACCACTTGCCTGACTGTTTGTTGATTTTTACCTAATGTAGTAATCAGTCTGATCTTGGGGCTATTATTATTAAGACTCTTCTCCCTGTATTCCAACAGTGTCTTTCTTTCCTGTTTATCCGAAAAAATCCTTGCAGAATCAATATCAGAAAAACTATAGCCCCTGTCCAAGAATCTGATTTTTAAATCGGCTTTGGCTGCTGTGTAGTCCTGTTGACAAGAATTGATTCTCCGAATTCTGAGATATTGTGATTTAGGGATGTTCCGGATGGTGTGACGTGGGTGCATACTGTTAGCATGTAACAAGGTGTTAAACTGGGGATATTTACGATGAATTTTTGTATTAAGTGTGTTGTCACTATTACGATATACAGTGACATCCAAAAAAGTAATCATCTCTCTGTGAAATGTGATGGAAAATTCAATCCCCCATATATTGTTGTTCAAATGTTCCAAGAATTCCTGAAGATAATCAGTATCCGCACGCCACACCATCCAACAATCATCCAAATACCTCCTCCATATGTCCATTTCAACAAGGTATAAATTGTGTAAAGGATTATAAATCATGCATTCTTCAAGGTAGGCCATAAAAAGATCAGCATAGATCGGGGCGAAAGAAGCCCCCATGGCCGTACCTTGAAGTTGCCAGTAACAATCACCTTGGAAATAGAACACATTTTTAGTCAAGACATGTTCTGTTAGACAGATAAGCAAGGTATTGAAACCTGGAGAATACAATTCTGCTTTAGCTAGCCAATATTCTACAGCCTGAAGCCCTGCCCAATGCGGAATACTGGTGTAGAGAGATTTTACATCCAACGTACACATTATCCAATGGGGCTCAAGTTGACAGTCCTGGATGATTTGCAAAAATTGTGTGGTGTCCTGAATTCTTGCTCTAACCAGGGGCAATAGTGGTTTAAGAAATTTAGTAAGAAAAGCAGACAATGGTTCAGTTTTGCATCCTTGCCTGATGGGATATGGTTAATGAGAGCAATGCTGTCAGTTGCCAGGGGAGAAATTACAAACAGGTGAGATGTAGAACACTGATATGATAAGTGCCACTAAAACTCAGGCTGCCTGCTTAGCACAAGAGCAGAGGTCACTTGGGGGCAGGCATGCTGTACAAGTCACCTTTAACAGAGATGGAGGAGTTCCTGGCCTCTCTGGATGTGGTCCAGACACCTCTTCATTCCAAAGTGGAGTCCTGCCTAGTCCAGCCACCGAGAATATTGGCTGGAGATTCCTCATGTGGGTATACCTTGATATGGTCAAGTATCAGCATAGTCAGTAAATATGAGATTTAGTACAGTTTTCAGGTATATCCATATCTTTTCAAGGGAATATCAGGACTACGGGTCCTGAGACCACAACACAAAGTGTGTTACCTAATTATCTGCCAAACCACTATATTAAGTACTATTTATTCTATCACTGGGATTTGGATATTGGTGGCAAGTCTTACTTAGTGAGGGGTAACTTGTCCTTTTCACAGGTCAAGTGTTATCAGGTCATTCCTGCTGCCTGATGTCAGGCACATGTTCACTCTAATGATGATGGCAGACATACTCCGGCATGGCTAGGGTTCACAGTGTTAGTGCTGGACATTAGCAATGTGGCATCCATATATCCACTCCAATCTACAGACATAGCCTCTAGGTGTATGGTACCCACTGACACAAACGAACAGACAGATAGGCAGATCTATCTCAAGAAGGGATGTTTTATCCTGCATTGCACTTCCCCTTGGTTGACGCAAGCTCTTTTCAGCAAGTGGAAGACATGTATGGAAGTCAAACTGGTGGCCATGCACACCATTGTCTCAAATAGCTGTGACCCAGAGAATGTGTAGGGCCATAACACAGGGACAGGCTGACACCACCACAGTCTTTACTGAGGTGGAAGGCTTAAACAAGGTTTCCATGATGACCCCTGGGAGTGCATGGGCCAATTTACAACATCATGGACATGTTGATCAGGAAGTTTCTACTAAGCAGGTGTCCCTGTGCAGCCAGGTATCATGGCATGCACACTAGCTATTTATTTTTATTTTATTTTACATTTGTTTACTGGGAAGATCCGACTGGACTCAGGTCCATTTTCAGTGGAGGCCCGGGGAGAAAAGCTCCAAAATGCTAAGCATTGAAATACAATACAAGACCGTATAATAAAAAACAATACAATATAATACATGTGAGAGAAGTGAGAATACAATGCACATCAGGAAGTAAACAACATTAAAAGTTGGCAATTCATAAAGTACATAACTCAGATATGCAAAAATGTATTTTTTTTTTTGAAACCAGAATACAGGAGTGGGAGTAGGAGATGTGAAGGGTAGAGTTAGGTAAGAGTAAAGTTTGTTACTGTAGGATGTTAGGTGTAGGGAAAAGGTGAAGTTTCCAGTTGTTATAGAAGACAGATATTAGTACTATAGAGTAAGTATCGACAGATTACCAAGTTTTCAAGTGAACAACTAGTGACCCTTAGCAGATCTATACAAAAAGAAAGGGTACCTCCTAATGCTAAAGTACAGCTATCAGTAACAAGTAAAAACAAAATTCAAGATGAAATGCTGTACAACAATGGCCAATGAAGTAAAGTTCTCTTGGAGAATAGGTAGTGTGGTTAGATGATATGAAACTTAAAAGTGCAACATATATAGCAAAAAACTTGCATACATTTCCAGTACTTAAATTAAATGCACTTACAAGATATTCACGCTGTGAATACAGTTATACCATAGCAAAATGATGGCTCCAAAGTATCCATTCTTATGATGGCTTGAAAGTATCCAATCTTTTTGGTCTGATATACAAAGTATCCACACTGAAGATGTAGTAGCTGCTATGTGACTGTGATGAACTGTGATAACAGCTTAACCAGTCTAACAGATCAAATGAAAGCTTCTAGTTTTAATGGCAGTTAAAATCCTTTTATTGTAGGAAAAGTTAAAATCTTCATGTCAGGTTAAAATCTTGATGTAGAATAAAGCAGTCCCTATGTATTCCAAATGATAAGTGCTTTCGGTATCTTCTTCAAATCGTAGAGATTGGGACTGGAAGTTCCTTTTTATAGTGCTTGCTTCCTTTACTGTTGAGACAATCATTCAGTCATCACACTGTCAATCAGCTGTTTAAACACACCAATCCTCTTTCCTCTCAGCTGGGGGTGTTCCATTTCCTATACTTTTGCTTTTCAGGGGTGTGACCAGTCATGAATTATTAAGCCAGACACACCTCCATGTTAGCTGATAGTTAGTCTTCTAGCTTTTAGTATAGGTTTCAGTGGAATGATGTTATTCAAGCCTGGCTCAATATCAGCATGGAGGTTCACAATCCGCTTACTCTCCCTGCATTCAGTAATATTTTCAATGTCGCCTTTCCTTATTCCACTATATACATTCTCTACCACCTTATAAGTGAAAGAATGACCGACATGCGTTGCTAAAGCATTATGTGGATCTTTATTGGTAATGTCTCTTTGATGTCTCAGAATGCGATTTTTAAATATCTGATTGTTTTTTCCTACATAGAATGCAGGGCATAGTTTACAGGTAGCCATGTACACCACAATGGGGGTTATACAAGTGGCTTTGAAATTAAAGGTGTATTTCTTCTTTGTCCTTGGATGTTCAAATTCATTATTACAGTCAATCAGTGGGCATGCTGTGCAGTGGCCACACTTGAATGTGCCTTTATGTCCAATGATTTTATGTTTGCTAAACCCATCCTTTGTGCAAAGTAACCTCTTTAAATTTTTCTTATTCTTCTAACCAAAGCATGGTGTTTCGCCTACAATGTCTTTTAGCTTGGCATCCTGGGTGAGGATTGGCCAAAACTGCCTTATTATGGATTTAACTAAGGTACCTGGGATACACCCACTATGTCCCCTATTGATTATTGAAAAGGTCTCTGTAGCTAGTATTCTCAAAGCCACACATACCTTGATATCCAGAGGGAGCTCTTCCATGAATCCCACCAGCCTGCATATGAAAGCAACACATCTCAACCAGCTGGTCTATGGTACCTCTATCCACATGATAGCAATCTACAATTTCAGTGTTGTGGAAGACATCAAACGTTAATCATGGTTAGATGTCAGGCCACAGTTAAGGGCACTGACATAATACAGCATAGTGACTGCTGGCAGTGAGTATGATTTACCAGTGTAGTGGCTACTCTGTACATGTTTTCATGATCCATGTCATGTTAGTCCAGGATTTTACTCTAGTCATTAACTCTGGATCTATCATCTCTCAGTGCAATACAGAGTCTCTGAATCACTCCACCATGTTTTTACCCTTATTTTCAAATGTAAGTACCCTTATTTTAATAATGTTGTTTGCTATCATATCATTTTACTACAATTTGGATACTATGCAGGCTATAGATTTTCTTCTTTCCCTGCTCATGCTCAGTGTCTCTCTGAATTGACCCCACCAGGTGTGTTGCTACTTTTTATACAAACTCACTTGCCACAATATGAAAAATGTTTCAGAATCCTAGGGGTTGTGTTACACAAAAAGCACAAAAGAATGCAAAGTTTCAGAACTGGATTGCCACCTTTACTGTAATACACGCCACTACACAAAAATAATACAAAATATTCAACTGACAAATAAGCAACATCTATATAAAATATATGGCCCCATTTGGTTGATAACAGAAGGATGTAATCCAGTCTGCCCATTAAGAGCATTTAATATTCTGCCTCCACACATTCTTCTCTGCATAACTTGAGCTGAACATCCATTTTTAAATACCTCTAGATCAAGAAAGAATATTGCAGTGATGTCCTGCTTCTAGACGGATACAGTCTTCCCAAATTGTCTCCTCCCCAACATAAAACATAAGGAGTCTCCCTGGCTCTAATACGAGTGCTTCAGTGTTAATAGCCAGGTTATCCATTCTTCATCCCAGCCTCTATTCTTAATTGTGTACCTTCCATTATATGTTAAGCAGAATACCACTCTTGCCACCTTTAAGGTAAATCAAGATAACTGGATAGGCAGTCTCAAATTCTGCTGTTACCCAATCAATATTAAAATGTGACATTATGATGGCTCTTGACAAGTAGATGAAGAAACCCAGGAGAGCAGTTCCTCAGTTGTGTCAATGTTATTTTCATGCTTGAAGCAGTAAAAAGGACTTGCTCTGTTTACTCTGACTGAGATGAGTCACAACATTTGATTGTAATTATTTTTTGGAGGAGCAGCATTTACCTGAAGCCTGCTAACTTTACTCAGAGGCTGTTGATTTAATAATGTGTTCCCTTAGCTGGAGGACAGCCACTGTTACAGTATTTGTGGGTGAGGGAATTGCTTTAACAAGGGAAGCTTTCCTCTGTGAAAGTAAAATATGTTAACATATTAAATTAGCTTAAACTAGGGAAATATTAGGTTGGGGGGTCAGCTTCCAGCAGTTTCAATCTACAGTACAGACCATGCTCTGCACATATGAGGAGGAAAAGTATCTATAACTCTGAAGATATTTCAGAAGTTACTTTTGCTGTTTTGTTTTAGAAATGTGACTGAATTTCAGCTGGGGAAGTTCTTTTGACAGTAGACCTTCCTAACAAATTTTTCAGCAGAAATCTTCAGAACAACTATGTGCTTAGCACAATTAGTATAACTGAAGGTGATGTCCTTTTTCTGTTTTTAGAATTGTGACTGAAATGAATCTATCATGTATATATATATATATATATATATATATATATATATATATATATATCTTAGTTAGCTGTTGATGAAGGTTTAGTTCCTTTAAGCAAATATTTGAGGAAATATTTTTCTGAAAAGGAATAAGGACAGGTCATGGCTTGAAAGGCTGGACACTGATCCACATAGGAGTCTATAATAGACTGCTTTCAGAGAGAAGTCTGCCAGTCTGTCTGGATAACTGACCGTCTTGATGTCATTGACCTTTCTTAGCTAAGGATCTTTGAGGTCTCCCAGTGTAAGTGATAAACTTAAGATACATACTTGCCAAAAGTCATATTATATTCAGTAATGGGTCTGATGGAATTTGAGTAAAAGGGGTTAAAAATTCTTTGGATCTAGAGAGTATGCCTTCTAAAATTAGATACACCAAACAGAAGGCTTTCTAAACTACCATAGAGTCATGATGATTACAAGATAAAACATTATCAACAGGAATGGCTATATCCCTTAAAGGAAAAGTCCTCCCTCTTCTACAGTTTAACTCAGTATTGCTTACATATCAGAAACTACTTTGTGAAACTTTCATTTCTTGCATTGAAATCAAAGAAAGGGAAAGCCACCCGCCTTTTAATCGTAACTTCTCACATACTTTGGCAGAGGAATTGGTCTCCACCTGCATGAGATAGCACAGACATAGAGGAAACATGTAGTTCTCCCTGTCAGGTACTGCCCACAATCTTACGTTAGTAATTAGTCCTACTGATGTCAGCAGATCAGTTGCTGCTATAAAAAACAGAATGTTGGGAAACTGTTTTCCACTGCCTTTATTGCAGAAAGGAAGAAAAACTGTATCAGTGCACTTAGCTGATAGGTTAGCACCTGTCTCTTTTCAGAGCAGTACTGATTTGGGCAGTTCTCCCCTGGGAAATGAATAAAGTAAATGTCTTGATATTTTACAAGAAAAAATATTGTCTGACTTTTCTCTAAACATCGCAGAAACTGTGATATTGCATTTAAAAAAAAAAGTAATCTTAATATGATATAAAGTAATAGATCTAGTCAACATTGTGCATCACTGAGTCTTTATTTTGGTAATAAGGTGACAACAATTATTTTTCATTTAATGATAACGTGTTTTTTTTCTTAAATTTCAGTAAGAATGTGCCACTTTGGGCATCTAAGAAGATGGCAACCCTAAAAGCTGACTATATATTTTGAATTGTGAGCCCCTTCTAAGTGGTATTTTCTGTAACTACAACAGTTTTATACAAAGTTGTTAAGTCTTACACACACAACTGCTGATTTGTCATGCTCAAAGATTATGGTGTTGATGAAGTGTTAGTATACTGCAATATAACAAATCAAACAGAAGTTGAAAAATATAATATATGAGGGCATTTGTGCCTCAGTTTTAAAAATCACACAAATTTTCAAGAACATATACATATTGTACTGCAGTTATAAAGTACTTTTGAGCAAAATAGCAAGTACATTAATTAGCACATTTTTGTAATATTCAGCATAACAAAAAATCTTCCCACTTCAACAGATCTTGGTCTGGTAAGAACATATTCTTTGAAGCATTGATTAACAGCTCTTGGACCTCAGGAAGAGTGTGGAGCAGGGTCTGACAGTGATCATAGCACAGGCCTACAAAATGACAATTCCTACAAAAGCCTGTAATTTAGCTACTCCAGATCTTTATATTTGTTACAGTTAATAATATCTAAGTGGCAAAATGGAGATGCCAGGATGACTGTAGTCTTTTTACTGCACTTGCAAATATAGACAATAAGTATTTCCTTGCTATTCGCCATTTACATATTAACTGTAACAAATATAAAGCTCTACAATAGCTTTAAGATCGCTTTTTCAAACGCCTTCAGTATATTAAATATTTAAAATACTAACAAAAACCCATTTACTTTTTTTAGGATTGATATGATAGAAACATTTTTAGTATACAGTTACTGAACTTCATGGAAATGGTAATTTGTAATCTGTTTCATACCAATAAATTTAAGAAATAATGTCAACTTGCTACTTATGTACATAGGACGAGCATGCATCCCAGCATGTATTCAATAATGTTTTGAAGGGGTAAGCTATGAGATGTTCAAGGTTAACTGATAGAAATAGTGATTTTGAGAATGAACTGAAATTTCTGGAGGGTGATTTCTCAAACAGGGGCTATAAGATGAAATATATTATGGTGGCATGCGACCAGGTCAGGAACCTTAGGAAGGATAAGGTGAGTCCTTACTACTTGGCATATAAGTGCAACAGTTCTAAGTCAACTAGGAAGCACAATAATGCAGCACCAGCATTTACATATACCAGTGACAGTAACAGGATGACATCCATTTTAGAGAGAAATTGGCATGTACTGCGAGCTGATGACCAAGTGCCTGAATTGGTGGGGAATAAACTATTCGTGGTTTATAGGAACACTAGGTCACTTAAGTAAAGGCTATGTTATCTGAAGAGTGTTGATGGTAGGACAAGCCAGTCTTGTGGCAGAGGAATGAAGAAATGCAATAATTGTAAATTCTGCACGTATATATCAGAAGAGATGGTATTTGAGCATCCTGATACAAAGCGGAAGTATGACATTAAAGTTGACGCAGATTGTAACAGTAAAAATCTCGTATATCTTGCTTGCTGTGCATGTAGTAAGTCTTTCTATATAGGAAAAACAAACAGATGCTTGAGACAACGTATAAGGGATCATATTTATTGTATGAAGAGGGGGCACACATATAGTGCTATTGCAAAGCACATGCTTGATGGACCATCAGTTTTGATAGTAGGATGGGAAATATAACCAATGTAACATAAGAGAAGGCACTAAAATGGATTGTAAAGGCACATTTAGGGCGAGAGTTGAACGATCATATAGTGATTACACCCAAACTTAAGAGTAGGAAATTGTTAAAATGATTGTACTGATAGGAGAAGCACACATATATTTGTTATGTTTTATGTCTTTGTGTGCTCATAGAAGTGCTAATTATTAATTTTGAAATATTTTTAGAAATGTTATCATTTGGAGCATGTAGCTTTAATTGTTTTTCCTTATTTAACATGTGACCTATGATATCGTGAAGAATGGGGACATTGGATTGGTCATTTTAAAATGGTTTAGAGTGGTTTTGATATTTAAATCAATGTGAGTTGTGAGTTATTATGGTCTGAAGAAGCAAATGTAAGACTTGTGAAAGCACCTACCAGTTTGTTCAGCTGTGCAATAAATTTTACATCTTTTATTAAGACATCGTTTTTGGACTGTTGATTTTCTGTGGTGATTATCTGCTGTGTGCTGCTTGGAGCATTGCCTTGGAAGTAGTTGTTTATTTTCTAACTTGTGTCAGAAGCTACTTACTGCAGGTTTTTCTTCGGTATTTTCTTTAAATTCCAAAAGACTTAACTACCTAGCCTTTTTATATATTCTATGAAAGAATTACATAAGTAGAAGAGAGGGTAGGTACCTGAGAACATTCAAGAACTGGGGCAAATGAATAAGTACCACATTTTGTGTTTGGGAAATCACCAAATATATATCTGTTTCATGATTTATTCACTGTAGTTACAATACTCCGTGGCAAAAACAATAAGAAGGAAGATTAATTTTAATGTGAACATTGAAAGGAGTAATATAAATATATTAAAGTTGGAAGTGGATATGTATCTTACTTATTTAAATGTACACATTCTTCAATTATCTACTTTTTACTGTTTGAGCATTTGTCCTTCTCCCTATCCCTTTATTAACAGAACCATATTTCGCAGCCTTCACCTCTGACATCACAGCCCTTAAAATTTGTGAGGACATTTTGAGAATACCAAGAAGTATAAACCAAAACATTCTGAGGTCAGACATTTCAGTAAAGTTATTCCAGAAGTATCTGCTAATGTATCACTGTCATTTTCCTGCATATTAAACCCAATATTTAAGTCCATGATGGATATATTAGGCTGGAAAACGAGATCCCTTAAAGAACTTTTAAGGCCAACGATGAACATGTATTTGTTAAAGCAGCACATTCTTTGTAAAGCTTTGTTTTTTATGGTCTACCTGTTTGTATCTGAGGCTTTGAAGAGGTCAGCACAAGATAAAGAACCCACAAGCCATGGGCAGGTCAAGTCAGATTACATGGGTATGACTAGCCATCGGTTACATTCCCTCTCTTCTTCCCTGCTCGTTCATCCCTCATTGGTATTATCATTGTCATCTTGACACACTAGGGATGATAGCGATTATACAGTAAACTCTCAGTTAACCGGAACTCAAGCAACTGGCAAAAAAATAAAATCAAAGAAATACAGTACAATTTTCATGTGTTGCTCTTCCTGTTTTCCCCCTGCAGAAACACGCCTTACATTTTTAGAGTTTTAGAGTTTTAAAAAATAACGATAGGAATAAATTCCTTCTCTCCCTCAACCTGAGAACAAGTCAAACCAAACAAATAGTATAGGGTACAGTATTAGTGAGGCCTATTTTTAATAGTAACTCTCAAGCAAGCAGGAACTACAGTTATTCGGCATTTACCAAGCCCCATGGGTGCCGGTTAACAGAGAGTTTACTGTAAAAAGTAAACTGGATTTTGTGTGAGGGTAAAGTTAGACTGCATTGTGTATGTCTAGATTTAAAAGCCAAACATCATCTTAAGATGCTAATGGACAAACCAGGAAACCATTAAATCCTATAACTTTTCAAAGAGTGATTATAATTCTAATAATACTTTAAAACAAGTGAATGCCCTACATTTTAGGATCAGTGACCATACGCTATATTTCACGCGTGGTCTTATCACAGTAGTTAGTAAATTTATCACTGAAGACTAAAAACATGCATTTTTGTCTTCTATTGCCCATACACTCAATACTCACTGTAACTAAGCCATGAAAAACAGAAATGTATTATAACATGTTCAAGTGTAAAATGGCCTCACTCCATACCACATGATCCATAATTAGGGGTACTTATCAAAACTTTGTTAAGGATACCCCAAGCACTGTTAAGATCAGGTTTCATGTTAGGATAGAGCTGGTAAATTTATTTATTTATTTGCCTTTGTATACTGGGAAAGTCTGACTAGGTAATATCCATTTTCAGCGGAGGCCATGGGAGAAAATCTTTATTTGCTTACACCGCATTAGACTGAGTTCCAGTTAAACACAGAGCAGTTACATTTCTGTTTAGATTTATACACAAATACACAAACAGTAGTTACATTTATACATTCTAAGATTTTACAGAGGTGAAAGTTACTAAAAAGAAAGCCCACATGCAACTTAGTGGATTGTGCAGACAGCAGTTATATAAAAATGCTGTTGTCATTTAAGTGAGAGGTTAAGAGTATTCTATTTAAGGAGAGTATTTGGAGAGTATTATACGGTGAACACAAAGTCTTAAACTTGTGATGAGCATGTGCAGAACCAGGACTGGTTAAGATGTTGTTTAAGCAATGGTTTAAAACTATTGAGTTTGTCGGAGAGTTTTATTTGTGTGGGGATAATATTCCAGAGTTTAGCAATGTATTGGGAGCAGAGCGAGTCTCATGCAACATTATTTGACTTATTTGTCAGTAATAAGAATTTGTTACTAGAGCGGAGGTCCCTTGCTGGACAGTAGAGCAGTAACAAGTTTTGTAGTGTAGAGCATTTTTCTGGATGATGAATGAGTTTGTGTGCTGCAGTTAGTTGTGAATATGTTAGGTAGTTGTGTAGTTCCAACAAAAAACAAGTAATCTCCGTGGTATCCCCAAAGTCTCAAAACAACCCATTAAAGTGTAGTGGGTCTAAAAACAAAACATTGTAAGAAACTTCTCTGTGTGGAAGATTTTCAGTCCATATATTTCTAGTTAATCACTGTATATTAATCAGATCAGACAATAGTAGTAGAAGTAGCGAACGTAAACTCGTCAAGTCAAAAAGTAATAATAGAAAATATATAATTCTACAGCATTACTAAGTATTCGAAAGTAATCCAAGCAAGGCAGGTAGTCTGTTTCCAGTCGAAAATCCTTTATTAAGTACACAGACAAGCGATCCAAGTAAAACAAAAATAGAGTAATAATTTCCTCACAAGCTTTCTAAATATATATATACTTTTTATCAGGCATGGGAGTGGTTTATTGTGCTGTAAAACAAAGTGTTATTGGTACACATGTTAAATTCACATCCCTTCCCCCATCAGTGTGACATTCGAGCTGGTCCTGCCCTACCTAGTAGCTGTCATAATAATATATAGCCCTATTGTACTTTAATGGTACATCTTATTTAACCAAATTATTAAGTCTGTGATTTTATACAAAGCAATATACTACATGGCTGGAAATATATCAACCATAGTTCATTTTGCGATCAAAAATTATATATAAATATACACATATACATTTTGCATGTAAAAATCAGTTTCTATTTTCATAATCTATTGTTAACAAAGATCGCTTTCGTCCTTCTAGACTTCTTCAGGTCTGTGTACAAGAACCCTAAAAACCTATATAATTGTATAATTAGTTAGTAATGTTATTACCATCATTTTGAATAAAGTGGAAAAAAAGAGAACCAGAAAAAAAATAAAAAAAAATATATGTATGATGATGGAAACAAAATATACACTTAAATTTCAAATTATTTAAAATGGTATTTAAAACCAATTTGTAGAAAAAAAAATAACAATTAAGTAATGACACTGAAAATAAGCCTATTGATGAAACTATAAAAAGGCCTAGCAGCTACTGTCCACCACTACATCAAATACTAGCTGCTTTCGAAGTGAAATGTGAGATGGATATCAGGAAACTGCTTAAAAAACCTCCAAAGAAAAAACTTTATAACTTAACACAGGGAGAAAGAAAAGCATTGCTTGAGCTAGGCAATGATAAATACAGACGTGTAATGAAGGCAGACAAGGGAGGAGGTATACTTGTGACTGATACCACTAGCTACAACCAAAAGATAGAGAACATGCTGGAGGATAACAGATTTTATGAGTTATTTACCATGGATGACATAAAAAGAGCATACGATTTATGGAACACTAATCTCACCACATTATGCGAAGAAAAACTTATCACTGAAAATCTTTATAATTATTTATGGATCCCATGCCCACGTTTGCCTTACTTTTTTGGACTACCAAAGCCACACAAGAACAGAGAAGACCCACCTTATAGACCGGTGGTAGCAAATGGAGGTTCCCTTACTGAAGCCACAGCCATTTACCTTGATTACTTGCTGAAACCTCTAGCAGAAAAGAATAAGTCATACATAAGAGATTCAATGGATTTTTTGAAGAAAATAAAAAACATTATAGTGGAAGCTGACAGTATTTTGGTAACTATTGATGTGGAATCCTTGTACACAGTGCTCCCCTGAGCTCTCAAGTGCTCCGGATTATGCTGAACGCTTTGCATTTAATGAAGAGCAACGTCACTGTTCCGCTGTTCCGCATTGAACAGCTGTGGCTCCGCTACAAGGCTTTTGATTGGTTTGTGTACCGCAATTACTGCCAATCGGCATTGCGGTATACAAACCATTGCATAGCTCGTCTACCCTTCCGCGTTGGCTAAACTCTGCAGTTTTTGATTGGCTCATAGACCGCATTTATGGCCAATCGCGAACTCGGTCTACAAGCCAATCAAGTAGGGAATCTGAGGAGAATGGGAGCCAATGAGAGCTCCCAAATAGAGACCAATCATGATCCTGGAAGCCTTTTCGCACCAAAATAATGGCTTGAAAAAGGCTTCCAGGAATCAGGGGAATTTTACTTGGGCGATCATTGGTGACGGTGTTACACACTAGGCTGGAAGAAGAAAGGAGCAGGCCAGTGCCAGTTGCAGTCTCCAGATCGAAGACATCAGGGCCGGGGAGAAGAAAAAAGATGGACGGGAGTCGGTGGAAGTTAGCCTGCCAGGAGAGGTCACTCGGTGAGTCCATTTGCGGTGTAGAGCATTTTCACTTTAAAGTCCTGGTTGTGGCCTGAAGGAGGGGCAGAGATTTGAGTGTGCGTGTCTGAATGTTTTTAAGGACTGAAAATGGATAGGCAGCGTGTTCATTAGGAGTTCGGCAACAGCAGCTGCAAGCTTTCTTAAGTTTTTATTGGAATACTGTTATTGCAGTCGGATACAAGGGGAGATTAAAGGTAAGAGCGCACACACCCGTTGATATAGCAGGCAAGCTAGCAGAAGCAGTCTCATGATCTGTAAACAAACATAATAACATTTGTATGCTTGTTTTGATATTTTACAGGGTTGTTCAACTGTGAAAATGGTTCTCAAGAAATAGAGTAGATGCTACACTGGCATGCACCTAAGAGATTATATTTTTATTATTTGCTATTATGTGCCCTATGTTAGATGTCTTAAATCCATATGATAAATTAAATATAGAACAAGAAAACTGGGTGATAAAATAATTTAAAACTGTAGATATTACTTTATAAATATTGGTGAACCTTTAACATGGCATGGTCTTGAAAAAAGCTTCAGTGTAGGAGACAGAATTATAAGAGACTCAGTACTAAGTTTTTATGCAAAGGCAGCACTTTGACAGAGACGAGCAAGTGGAGCACTGCAGCTGTTAAATACGTAATTAAATTGTATGTTTGCTTCCTAGAAAATTCTTCTAGATTTGCTGTATGTCTGTTGTTCATTAGCACTGTACAACAACTGAATGGCTGAGATTTTTCTTTCTGCTGTTCTGCTGGAGTGGATAACCGGGATTTGAGTTTGTGTATTTGGATTGTGTTGAGCTCAGCTGAAGTGGTAGGCAGAGCAGAGGTAAGTGCTTTAGGATGTAATGGTTGCAAATGTTTCCTTTATGCTAGCACAGACCCTGTGACTTTAGCAACTTTCTTAGTGTATAAGCAATGTTTAGTCTGGATTTTGTGCTGCTTGTCCCACACATCCTGTTCTAGCAACTTTTCTAAGTTTAAAACAGCAATATTAAAGTGTCTGTTTCTGCTGCTTATCCCTAATGTCTATTTTATATATATATATTTTTTTTTTTTTTGGGGGGGGGACATGACAGGTCCTTGTTCTAGCAACTTTTTAGGTTTATAAGAGCAATATTTTAAGGTGTTTGCATGTTTCCATTGCTTGTGCACTAGTACATCTCATAGTAATTGCTTTTTTTTGGAAAAACTGTATGCAAAGACAGGTCTGCTGCTTGTCCCTTTTAGTGTTTGTATGTTTTTGCTGCTTGTCACCCTAGTACGTCTCTGAAAGTAATTGCCCTTTCTAGGTTTATAAGAGCAATATTTTAAAATGTTTGCCTGTTTCCGCTGCTTGTCCACTAGTACGTCTGGGCAAGTGAGCACCAGAGGACTGAAAGTGTCATTGAGGCAAGGAAGTGAAGCATGAAGGCCTTTATAGTAAACAAAAGGAGCAGAGATGAGCAGGAGAAGAGGGTGCAAAGTCAGGAAACTTCCAGTGATATGGGTAGGTTATTACCCTATTGTCTTATATCTTTGATATTGAGGACATCTTCTAATTTTCCTTTCTGCACTGTAGCCCCACTTGTTTCATTGTTTAACACCACTGTGTTTTGCAAACCTGCTAGGTATAGATTACCCAGACTATAGTGAGGATGGGGATATAGATACAGCTCACACCCCAAAGAAGAGAAGATACACAATTTTTCAGCCAAGTTGGGCAAATGCCTTTGACTGGCTTTCTATGAGTAGGCGCGGAGTGAAATTTGCCTTCTGCAAGACTTGTAACACAGATTTCACAATCTATCATGGGGGACGACATGACCTGCAACAACATGCTAACAGTGAGAAACACAGGCAGAATTGCAAGCATGCAGCTGGAAGATCTATGGTAGATTTCTTTGGACCACAGAATTTAGCAAGTACAAAGGTGGTTGAGGCAGAGATTGGTTTTGTGTCTCTCCTTGCTAAACACAACTTATCATTTGCAGCAGGAGAACACATCCTGAAATTTATGAAGAAGTGTGGAGAGGATCAAGATGTTCTCCGTAAAATGACATGTGGAGCGTCAAAGGCAGCATGCATTGCACGGGATGTGCTGGGGCCTCATTACCAGAATGATGCTGCAGCAGCCTGCCAGAAATCACCATTCTGTGTGTATATGGACCAAAGCACAGACATGGGAGATGACAAACTATTGGTCATCCTTGTTGATTACCTTGATGAAAAGGCAAGCAGAAATGTGATAAGGTTCCTTCATATGCCAGAATGTGTGTCAGGAACTGGGCAAGCAATGTTTGATTCTTTAATGTCCAGCCTGACAAAATTTAACATTCCAGTTTCCAACATTGTGGGCTTTTCTTCAGACAATGCTGCCTCAATGATTGGAAAACACAATTCTGTGCTGTCGCGTTTAAAGGAGGTGAAGCCCACAATTGTAAACATGGGGTGTCTCTGCCACTTGGCAGATCTCTGTAGTAAGGCTGCTGTAAAAGCACTACATTCACCAGTTGAAGAACTTGTATCAGATCTGTACTGCCATTTCAGTTCCAGTGCACAAAGACAACAAAAACTGCAGGAATTTGCTTTGTTCACAGATACTGACCCCCTCAAGATCATTAGACATGCACCTACTAGATGGCTCAGTCTTGGTAAGGTTATTAACAGAACCCTGGACATGTGGCCAGCTCTAAATTCGTATTTCCTGTCTGCAGAGCCAAGGTCTGCTAAAATTGACTTAATTTCTAAAAACTTGCAGTGTCATGAAGTGCATATGATTTTTATGTTCCTTAAGTATGCACTGGAACCCTTATTGGAGTTCAACATACAGCTAAAGAGTAGCGAAAGTCAGCTACTGACACTGCATGCCACTGTGCATAAACTCCTGCAGCAGTATGCTGGCAGACTCCTCAGACCTGCATCTGCTGTCAGACTAATCAAACACAGTGATGTGTCAGTGTTGACTGACAGTAGCTGTGTTCTACCAAATGGTGAACTTCGTATTGGCTATGAAGTCAAGCAGTACATGAACAGCCATGAGGAGAATATTGCCAGCACAGTCTTTGAATTTAACTTTTATAAAAAAGTTGCAGCTTTTTATGGTGCAGTGCTGCAGAAAATGCTAAAAAAGTTTCCCATGCAGGATCACTTACTGAAAGATGCTGCATTACTTATTAATCCAGCCAAAAAATTGGACATTTCTTCAGGACTTGTCAGAGATGTTGGCTTCCATCTGGGTGTATGTGTGAATGATGTTGAGGCTGAACAATTAATAGACGAGTTTACCCAATATCAGATAGAGGACACAGGGAATCTGACAGGCCCAGTAGACGGGCCCCACTCATGTGTATCAAAGTATTGGGCACACCTTCTGAGGGACCTTTGCATTGAAGGGAAACTGCCACTCTTTAAGCAGCTGATGATGAGTCTACTTTGCTTACCACACTCTAATGCACAAGCAGAAAGATCATTTAGTATGGTGCAGAAAGTGAAAACTGAACTGTGTCAGTCTCTGAGTGTAAAAACACTGAACTCTTTGTTGGCAGTTAAAATGAATGAAGAACTGGATGTCTGTGATACTACGCTGCCAAAACATGTTTTAGAGGCAGCCAAGAAAGCCACAGCAGCATACAATAAGTCTACATCAGACGTATGATAGGATGTTTAACTTGGTCTAAACTTTGTGTGAATTGCAATACGTCTGTTTACAAAAAATAAAAATCACATTTACTACATTTTCTGAGTGCTCTTTCATTTACTTATGGTGTGGTTATGGTATTGTAGATTATCAAACAAAGGTTTTTGGATCTGAGAAGTGTTATTGAATGTTACAGTTCTACCATGCTCCATGGCGCGTTTTCGCACAGTGCGAAAATAGGGTGTTCCACATTTTGACCATTTGTCACACATTTTTTAGGGTCTGTGTTCCACATTGGCCACTTAAGAGGTTGAGACCTATGGTGCTCCCTCACAATTACTGTATAACAGCAGCTATGGAGTCTTTTAAGAAACATAATCCGGGTACACAGGCACAACTGCAAAAGTTAAGCAAGCTCATTAATCTTGTACTGGACTTCAATTTCTTTACTTTCAATGGCAAACACTGCAAACAAAAAACTGGTATAGCAATGGGGGCTGCCATGGCTCCCAGCATAGCTAACATAGCCCTGGGCAAATGGGAGGAGGACTTTGTGTTAAACAACACAGACTACATGCAGCATATCACATGCTATTTACGTTTTATTGACAATGTCTTTATTGTGTGGGAAGGTGACACCTTGCAGCTTGGAGATTTTATCACTTACCTCAATCAAACAACCCCCTTCCTGAAGTTTACCTCTTCCCATAGCTGTACTTCAACCACGTTCTTAGATATGCAGATTTTCAAGGACATCAACAATAACAGAATCACCACTGATCTATTCAGAAAACCAACGAGGGTTAACTTATTACTCCACAGTAAAAGTCTACATCCTACAAAAACCAAGTATAATGTAGTGAAATCCCAAGGCTATAGATTAGCTAGAATTACCACAGAGATGGAACCATTTTTGAGAAACCTGAACAACTTAGAGAATGATTTTCTAGTGAGAGGCTATGAAAGTCAGATGTTAAAAACATCCTGGAACCTATTATAGAACTGAAAAGGACTGAAGCACCTTCACTCAACCTCCCCAGTACAAAAATGTTAAGTAATCCCACAAAGAATAACAAATGCAAAAATAGCTGCATCCTGACATACACTTTGGATTATCAGAGTATCAAGCATATTATTGAAGAAAACTGGGACATTGTCACAGGAAACCCTTTTCTGATTAACATCTTAGGTGAAGCTCCATCATTTGTTTATAGGAAGGCCAGGAATATTAGAAGTTTTGCTGAATTTAAACCTAGACCATGTGAGAAAAGCACTAAAAGATGTGAAACTAATTGTACATTTTGTATATTTATACAGCAAGGTGACAGTTTTTATTGCCCTTATTTAAAGAAGATCATTAAAACCAGTGCAGGGGTGACTGTAACACTAAAAAGTAATTTACAGGGCACAGTGCAATGAATGTGATGCATTCTATGTGGGCAAGACTGTAAATAAACTCAAGCGAAGGATTTCATGTCATCTGTCAGAAATCCGCTCTGGATGTAAAAATAATGCACTAGCCAAACACCTTTCTCTTCATAAAAGACACACAGGTTTTAAGTTCCAGATCCTGGATCACATAGACATGGGTGATCTTGAAGGAGACATCCCAAATATTCTGGAAAAACAGGAACTCATGTGGCAATTAAAGTTGAACTCTTTTAGAAAGCCTGGACTAAACTGCTACTGTTCAATTAAAAGTGCACTGGAACTTAGAAAATTGCCACATTGTTTACATGATTAATTGTTATTTTTTTTTTCTACAAATTGGTTTTAAATACCATTTTAAATCATTTGAAATTTAAGTGTATATTTTGTTTCCATCATCATACATATATATATTTTTTATTTTTTTCTGGTTCTCTCTTTTCCACTTTATTCAAAATGATGGTAATAACAATACTAACTAATTATACATTTATATAGGTTTTTAGGGTTCTTGTACACAGACCTGAAGAAGTCTAGAAGGATGAAAGCGATCTTTGTTAACAATAGATTATGAAAATAGAAACTGATTTTTACATGCAAAATGTATATGTGTATATTTATATATAATTTTTGATCGCAAAATGAACTAAGGTTGATATATTTCCAGCCATGTAGTATATTGCCTTGTATAAAATCACAGACTTAATAATTTGGTTAAATAAGATGTACCATTAAAGTACATTAGGGCTATATATTATTATGACAACTACTAGGTAGGGCAGGACCAGCTCGAATGTCACACTGATGGGGGAAGGGATGTGAATTTAACATGTGTACCAATAACACTTTGTTTTACAGCACAATAAACCACTCCCATGCCTGATAAAAAGTATATATATATTTAGAAAGCTTGTGAGGAAATTATTACTCTATTTTTGTTTTACTTGGATCGCTTGTCTGTGTACTTAATAAAGTATTTTCGACTGGAAACAGACTGCCTGCCTTGCTTGGATTACTTTCAAATACTTAGTAATGCTGTAGAATTATATATTTTCTATTATTACATTTTGACTTGACGAGTTTACGTTTGCTACTTCTACTACTATTGTCTGATCTGATTAATATACAGTGATTAACTAGAAATATATGGACTGAAAATCTTCCACACAGAGAAGTTTCTTACAATGTTTTGTAGTTGTGTAGTTCAAGTCAGTTTAATTGCTTTAAGCTATGACAATGATGGGTACTATGATGGAAACTGATGGCAAATTTAGCTATTTTATTGTAGCAGGAAGCAAGTTTCTTCTTTGAGTATTGTTTAAGTTTGTTAGGATAGGAGTAGTGTATAAGAGATTCAACAATAAGAAGGTGGTATTTGAGTTTTTCTTGCAGTATCTGTAAGGAATCCATTAATCCTGTAAAGAGAGCCTAGTTTCTGGTGAGTAGATTTAGTGGTGTGCAGTTTATGCTGGTCATATTTGAGATTGTCATCTATTATAACACCTAGAAGTTTACTGAGAGTTATAGCTTCAATGACAGTTATTTGCTGACTTTATGTTAAAACATAGATTTGATTTTGACAACATTTTGAGGTAAAACGCATTAACTTCGTTTTCTTGGGGTTGAGTAGGAAGTTTAATTCTTTGAGCAAGGTCTCTACAGAGGAGAAAGATTTTTGGGTAATGTCTTGGAGCTTATTTATTGTTGAGGCTGCACATATTATTGTTGAGTCATCTGCATACTGAACAAAACTAGCATGGTGAATGGAGGTGTGGAGGTCATTAATAAATATATTAAATAGGACAATACCCAGGACAGAGCCCTGAGGGGCACCTGTAGTAACTGGTTGAAAAGATGAATAGGTTTGCTGCCATTTAACAGCTTATTGCCTTCCAGATGAGTAAGTAAGAAACCATAACGAGGACTACTGTGAAAGTCCAATTGAGGTGAGTCAAATGAGCAGTTGCTAGTGGGAGACAGTATCAAATGCCTTTGACAAGTCTAAGAACATGGTAGACACAAGCAGACCATTGTTTCTATGTTGGTTTATTATACTGGTAAAATGCAGTAGAGCTGAGTCATAAAGCCATGTTGTGTTTCTGAGAGCAGGTTATTTGAGGTTAGGTACTGCATCAGCTGCATATGGATGCATTTCACTAATATTTTGGAGAGAGGCAGATAACCACTATTGATCTGTAGTTATTAAACTCTATAGCTGTGTCATCTGTATGCAGTGGTATTATATAGGATTTTTTCCACAGTGATGAGATGTATCTTTATGCTATGGACCTATTAATTAGTATGGACACATGGAAGACTGTGACTTCCCTAACAATATTTAGGTAGTCTGATGGTTGTTGGTGTACAGCTACAGAAGTAGTTTTTGATTTAAGTTTTTAATTTAAGGAGCAACTTTCTTATGAGTGAGGAATGTACTGAACTAAAATTGAAGAGCTCTGGGTGGTTTTGATTGGACAGAGGTAGACTGAGGAGGGAAGATGCATTAGTGCTAAGCGAGAGAATACTGATTGTATAAAGTAGGAATTAAATTATGTGGGGATAGAATCTGTCGTAATGACTGTTTTTGGAGCTGGACTAGTGGTCTTGCCAGGGTGGAGTAGTTTATTTAGTGATGACTAAACAAGTTTTGGGTTGTTTTTATGTTTGCTCATCCTGTTTGATATGGAGTTTTGCAAGGTTTCTAAGATGTCTAAATTGCTAGAAGGCATGCTGTTCTATATTTATACCACTTTTTTGAGGCTTTATCCCTTTTTATCATGACATTTTTTTTCTTTTGTCAGCCATGTTGCAGGGTTGAACTTCACTTTTGTACCGGAGCTAGATCATTTGAGGTCTGTAAGAACATGTTATTAAAGTGTTCTACAGCAGTATCAAGTGGCATCGTTCTAAGTACATACCAGTTAAATAGTTTTAGTGTTTCATTGAAAATATCTTTGTTAAAATTGCTTGCATTTTGTGTTTGATTATAGATAATCCTGGGAATTTAATAAAATCTGTGTAGGCATAATATAATGCCTACACGGAAGGTACTATGGCCGTGTATGTGGAACCCCCTTGGTAGTGCACCATGCATATTAATGAAGGCACGTTATTGAGAGATAGCAATGTAACATGGTTAGTGAATCAGTGTAGGGAGTTACTGTGTCCAGAGATGAGTGACACACTCCCTGCACTTTCAAAGTCCCGGATATCAATGTAGGCATATGTAATAAAATGTTTAATTTTGTGTGTGTGTGTGTGTGTGTGTGTGTGTGTGTGTGTGTGTGTGTGTGTGTGTGTGTGTGTGTGTGTGTGTGTGTGTGTGTGTGTGTGTGTGTGTGTGTGTGTGTGTGTGTGTGTGTGTGTGTGTGTGTGTGTGTGTGTTTGCGCGGCATGGTACCCAGCAATGGACACGTGCCAGGTGTCTAAAAATAGAAACCAAATGCATTTAATTATGAATGCAAAGGTCAAGTTTAAACATAGCTGAGCAGGTTTGCATGGAGCGGTACTTAGCAGTGCTTAAATGTAGCAGAGAGGTATATGTAAAAGTATAACAGAATTCCACACATCCATGTAGCCAATGGTTAGAGTGACAGCCTTGTGAGCAATAGGTGCAGGGTTAGAATACACAGACAGATTATTAAGCATTTATTTTGCAAATACAAATTATGCCAATAAATTTTAAATCCTGCATTGCTGTGGCCAACTAAGCTCTGCTAAGCACAGCTAAGCCTTGCTAAGCACTGCTTAAACAGGGAATGTTTTAGCACTGCTTACTGGTTTGCACATTGCTAAGTGGTGCGTAGCACTGCTTATCAATGCCCATTTAAGCATCGCCCAGCTGTACTGGTTTGCACAGCACTAAGCATTGCTAAGCATTGCCAGTCTAAGCAATGCTCCGCTGAACTCAGTGGGTTTGTGTGGTGCTAAGCGAAGTGCCACATTTTTAAAAATTGCACAATGGCAGTAAAGGCAGGGAAAACAGGCTTATTTAAGTGCAACAGGTGGGAATACAGCCATAACCTGTTAGAGTTTGATCTTGGCAGGAACTATGGCAGGTGTTGGAGAGGGTGCACACTTCTGCGCACAGAGTTGGGGCATTCTGGAGTTCAGGGTCATGGTTGGACTCTTTTTGAAAGACCACGATGTCCGGCGGCTGCTACAGGGCCAGTTCCAGGGTTTGGAGTACAAGGCAGAGGCCTGGGACTGGCTGGCACTGATCTCAGCAGTGCAACTAGTATCCCCCACACAGGTGAGCAGGTGCATCATCATTATGATGACCTGAAGCATTGTAAGGGGGATCTTCTGGACACCAGGGTCTAGGAAGCTTGGGCTGGGAATGTCCCACAAGTTTGTAAGTACTGTTTGCATTGTTTTACCAATACCTAATCTGAATGTGTGAATGGTGTGTTTCTCTCCCCACAGCTCCAGAGGAGAGAGCTCACAACCTAGGGGACCATGCAGGGAGCCTGACCAGGTTGCACCATGAGTGTGGTGAGTACAGATGTATCTTGCAATCTATAGTCATATAAGCAAGAAAGAGTAAATTAGTAACTGCCAGTAGTTATATTCAGTTTTGATTGTACTGCAATGAATATGGTCATAGACCTGGACTGAAATAAGTGAGTTAATTCCAGGCACAGTTCAATAAAGATAAAAACCTGAAACTTGATAATGTTAAGGAACTAAAGTGTCTACTATATTAATAATGTTAAGGAAATAAAAGTTTCTACTGCATTAATTCTGGAATTACAGCTGTATTGCAACACCTGCACTATATGAACGTTTCTTCAATAAAGACTGGTAAAATATACAAATTACTGCATGACGTCACCCCTAATAAAGCTGTGTTGTGCAATATGTGTGTATTTTATGCTGTTGGTCATGAAATTGAGTATTACACCTGCTATGAACTATAACACAAAGAATACCACTAAGTGACTGAAAGTTAGCTAATAAAGAAATTATTCTGCTAAACTGTAGATGTGGAGCTGTACTACAAGATATAACGCATAATGACATTTGTTCTGCACTAAGATCTGAAGCAATAATAGGAATGCCCAAGGAATATTGTGTATATCAGGGCTGTCATGTGTTAACCATTGCATGTCAGCTATGTGCATTTCTTAGGTGCATTGCTGCATGCAAGTATGAAACTATAATAGCTGTAGACTGCAAATATACCATCTGCAACTGTATATGGGTCAGGTAGCCAATCCAGCACTCCAATATGGATTGTACTCATCACAGATATTCCCACCCACTAGGGGTATATTGTCTACACCTGCATTCCATGTATTAATGCATAGTTCATCTACTATCTCTGTCATGCATGAATCTCATGCATGTGTATTCAAGTGTCATTGCAGTCTTGTATAACACTGTATGTCTATTACCAGGTCATATTTTGTTACCAGGTGAGCTCTAGGTACATATCAGTCAATCAATATGCAGCAGTGGCTCAGTAGCTCAATTTGATAAATGCTAGGTCTGATATACATTTTGCCACACACAAACCAGGGTTTGAATCCAGTGACAAGTACTAATAAATACTATTGAAGCAGTTATGCATTGTTAACAGATGTTCTCCCCACAGGAATTACAGGTAAATAAATGGCTGCAGTAGTCCTTACAATGTGTTAATAATCTGTGTGTTCAGAGTGTTAACAGCATTGCTCAGCAATGTTATAAGACATCAGAAAATAAAGTCAACAAGTACAATACTAATAAAAGTTAATACAATAAATAAAAGCTGTAATCTTTGCATGGCTATATGCCTGGTGTGTCTGTGAATGTCTGCTGATAGTCTCACCCCATGCCTGCTAAGGACAGCATGATAGTCATAAAGTCTCTGTACTGTGCATGATACATTTATCTCAAGTGTCACACCGTCATGGACTGTGATCACTGTTGCCTAATCCCTCAGTCACAGATCTATCATCGACATGATATATGTCAATAGCACAGTCACAATACATCCATACACAGTACACCTTGGTAGTCGTATATGTCACCCTGACATGTAATAGTCCCCTGTAGTTGTGTACTGAGTATATTGGGAAAAGATGCTAAGGATAAAGCTACCAGGTAACAGGAAAGGAGGATGGCCTAAGATAAGGTTTATGGATGTGGTGAGAGAGGACATGCAAGTGGTTGGTGTGACAGAGCAAGATGCAGAGGACAGGAAGAAATGGAAACAGATGATCCACTGTGGCGACCCCTAACAAGATAAGCCGAAAGAAGATGATGAGTTGTGTACCTGTAGTTGTTACACCTTGGCCCATACTGTCCCATGTGAATAGCTTGAGAGGTATGTACATGCTACAGCAGGTATAGGGCACTTGTATACATAAAGTAAGGGCAGACCTGTAGAGTATATAAGAGTACTGTTGCAAACAATATAGCCTATACTGGTATTAATGGACTGTATTTCTCTCTCCACCCACCCCTTGTCTGCATCATATTTTATTATTCTTATACATTGGTTATAGTTTACTGTTAACATATGTTGTTCTCAAAATGTTATGTTGGGCCTTATGTTTTATTATTGTTATGTATTCCAACGGTTGCATACTAACATACCTTGTTGAATCACCTATGTTGTTGGGCTTATGCTGTAACTGTTACTGGCATGCTGTTACTATACTGACTGTTATTTCACTTGTTGTTCTGTTCCATATGCTATGCAATGCTATGGTACTATGTTATTTGCAACATTCTGGCATGCTTCTATAACCAACTAAATGTTCTGTTCATACACTTTGAAATACCTCAACACCATAGCTTGACTGGGTAGGCCAGTTCCTGGTGATCTGCCTACCCTACCTAAGCAGGCCGTGGCACCGCATCCCAGCACATCTGGGACCAAAGCCGGTGCTGCCCCCGCCCCCCCCCCCTGCTGGCCTTGCACCATCTATGGGTGAAACCGCCTCAGGGGATGGGGCCCATCCCCCACTCAGCTACTGAGGATGGTGCTCAGGATTGTTCATCATGGCTACAAGGATTGTCTGCACTAGATTGAGGGCAGACTGGCCAACCTGGAGGGGCAAGGTAGCCCCAGCACCCAGCCCCCAGCACAGCCACCTTCGGGGCAGTGAAGGAGCAGTGTTGACTGCCCATGGGTGAGGAGCTCAGTCTCACTGTTGCCATCTGGGGACATATGTCTCTCTGATTCCAAAACACCCTCCCTGTCCAAGGTGTTTACCTCCATTATGTGTCACACACCACCCTTGTATGCTGTCTTGTCTGTTTGCAAATGCCACCTCTCCTACCCAACTTACCTCACCACATGTACTTATATCCCTTCCACAATATTCCACTCTTTCCCTAAAAAATGGCATCTGTCCCACAAACCCAGGTTCTTGTCAACTACAGCATAGTGCATTATGCCCACTAGGTCACTCAGCTCTGAAGTAAAACAGGTGTTTCCATAAACATATCCTGATTGCCAACGACACTGCTTGTGCATATAATGGGAAAACTGGCAGTGTACTTGGGACTGTGATGCAGACACCAAACCAGTACATGGACAAATAAATAATGATGGATGTATGTGAGGCCTGGGATAGCAGATACAACTGTTGACTGCACAGACTGTTGCAGAATGTCCACAGTTGTGCCATCTACTTTTGGTACAGTTGCCACAAAACCCTTTTCTGTGCACTAAAGTACTGCACTTAGCAACCACAAAGGCTAAGATTATCCAATATGCAGATTACACTACCCTCATCTGCTCTGCACCCAGCATCCAAATGCTACAAACCCAAGCCCAAGAATCTTTCTCAGAAATAGAAAACTGGCTAAACAATTCACAGCTAACACTAAACCCCCAAAAACACAGCCAGTACTATTTAACCCAACAAAGACTATGGACTCCACCTTCTCCATTCTCTCAGGTAATAAGACCCTCATAACTCCTGTCTCTGAGGCCAAACTATTAGGAATTACAATTGACCACCAACTTAAATACAATAAACACATATCCCTAACCATCTCCAAAGTCTACAAAAAGCTAGGCTGTCTCTATTGTAGCAACAAATTTCCAACCTCTGAATCTAGAACTGCCATAGCCAGAACTCACCTCCTATCAACCCTACTTTATGCGTCCCCAGTATTAACAAATCTAAATAAGACTGACCTTAACAAACTTTCAACATGTTACAACAAAATAGCTAGGTTTGCAACCAACACTAAATCACGCTCTCACAATTGCCAGTCTCTGTATAAGCCTAACCTACTTTACTACCACAACTCAACTTAGTCCATCAAATACTGTACCACCCAGACAAAACCCCAGCCCTAACAGCCCTACTAAGCTTCCATAGCACCAATAGGGAACTGCGATCCAGTAACAAAGCCCTAGTAGAAGTCATTCCATATAAAAACAGCTCAGGGGAATCTCTATTCCCTTACAAAGTTGCAAAAATATGGAACACCCTACCCCCACACCTCAGGCTACAAAACCACAATACTACATTAAAAAAACTCCTAAGTCACACTTTCATGAAAACCATCTATGTAATTGCAACAACCCTTCCTGAACCCACTTCCTCCTGCCTATTACACTAGCCACCCTTACTGAACATGTTTCCACTGTCTTATACTCTACCCCTATGCAGATTGAATGCAGTGTAAATATCTAGTATACTCTTATTTATATGAAGTTGATTGTATATATACTATACTTATGCTCACCTATAAATGTTTTTGAGATCAATTTTCTGCTAACAACTTGTCAAACTCTCTTAACTATTGTTAATTCTTAAAACTACTGTTAAGCATTGATAAACTTTGTTAACTATTTTTTTAATTTTCAGTTTTTTGCTACCTGCTTGTCAAACTCTATAAACTATTGTTAATTCTTAAAACTATTGTTAAGCATTGATAAACGTTGTCAAGTATTTTTTTATTAAATTACTATGTAACCTTGTGGAGCTTTTCTCCCTAGGACTCTGCTGAAAAACAACACCTGATGCCTAGCTGGACAATCCTGGCAAACAAATGTTAAATAAATAAATACTGACAAGTTGGTGCAGATTGAGGCTGGAAAATCATAACAGACAGTTCAGTGTCACACGTCATACCTATCAGAACACACACATGGTAATGCGAATCCTGTGTAACAGACTTTATGCATGCACATATATCTTGCAAATACACCTGCTGCAGTATTGACTCGGTATCTCAGTCTGTTAAATCCCTAGCATGCTGTACATTTTGCCACCCACAGTCCTGGGTTAGAATCCAGGGTGTTTCACATCAATTACATGGTTGTCAATACAACAAATAATGACTGAGTCCTCCAATTTTAACCAAAACAGGTTGCTGCTACTGCATTCACTGCTACCCATGTTAGCACATCAAAGGCCTGTAGGTAGGGGCACACACTGCACAAATATGTATAGGCTACCTATATGTCATCTAACACTCTCCGATTGGCACTGTTACATAACATATTTATCTTAAGCACATGCCTCACCTGGACTGTTATGGGTACCCTCACCCTGGCTCTGCTGTAACAACAGACCTGACACTGCTCCTTCCCTGACACATACAGCTTACTATCTTCCAGTATGTTCACACTCCCCTGTATGGGTTCTGGGCAAAAAGCAGCATCTGCAGCCTGCAACATATGCAACAGTATGTTCAGCTACCCCCTACTGACCTACCATACTTCACAACCCCCTAGAACAAGAGATTCCCACTACACCCATACATGAAGAGGTGGGGGGTAAAGGTCAAGCTGCAGGGACATGTGTCACAGTCTGCCCCTACAACCATACGCAGCTGATAGACCAGCAGATACTGCACTATCAAGCATATTCTGATGTGTATAAAGTATGACACTCACATCTGTCTTCCACCTTACTGACCACAACCCACATTGCTTAACACTGAACTGCCACATAATCAGCAAGTCATTTGAAAATGGGTAAACATAGCATGCAAAACTGTGGACATACCACATAAATCCCAACAATGGACAGTATGTGTGCCTACCATCTGTGATGCTGTAGTCCCCACACCTCAGTATTGTCCTTCTTAAAGTCTAGAAAAGGGGCCAAGCCCTATATGAAGGCCTTTAATATTGTACTGTTGAGCCATGTCATTGGCTAATGAAAGTGCAACCCAGCTGTTCTGGATGCACTTAGCAAATCTGATCCACGGATTGGTGCACAGGCAATCACCTATTGTTGAGCAATACCTGCAAAGGGCAAGCAGTTGCCTATGGTAAACAGGTCTGTAACTTGTTTTGCCAAGCTAGACTGTGATTTCAGAAGCATTTCTCTTCAGGATTGCAGCACAAAAGGATTACAGCACTCTACCAGGTATGTAATACAAGTCCCCATTTAATGGGATGCAGATGGGAGGATGCAGTTATGGGGAATAGGGACTACAACAGTAGGCCTCTAGTACATCTCTGGGAATGACATGTTGCTGATAGTCTGGTCTCCAAAAGCTACAGGCATGCCTTTCAACTCTGCATCCTGTAATGTAGATCACATCTGTGGCCGGCTCACTCCCTTCTACAATGGTCGGCTCCTGTATGAATACTACTGGATTGTGTGTTCGACATAGTGACAGTAATGGCATATCTCATGATATACAGTCATTCAGCTCCTCTCAGTCTGTGAATGTCACACATGGAATATTTCAGACATTGTACCGGTGTCCCTGACTGCCCCTGATGTACTCTGGCTGGGTCACTGTTTTGTTGACATTCGTATCTCATCACTTGACAGCTATGGCTACCATACCTGGCAACCCCATACAGCAGGACTGCAGGTCATAGCCATTAGTAGTGGGGGAACATAGGCCCAACCTCAGCAACAGAGTGTACATATTGATCATACAAAGTAAGGGTATGCATAAAGTAATGGATATTAGTGTAGCATAAATGCTTTCTGAGGGTTCTGACATGTGACAACCAGATTCTTCACATTCTAAGAACAACCAACAATTATCATCCAACCATTTGCCAGACATCCACATGCTTCTGGCAAAGGGCCCACATATATCAGCCACATGTACACATTCCACAAACATCTGTGTACTGGAGAATTAGGACACCTACTGGGAAGATACCCTACAGCACATTTGCATTGCTGTCTGTCATTGTGGCATACAGATGTTGCTGGACTATCCCCATATAATTGTAATAACACACACCTATTTGTCAAACAATGGCTGTCTGACATGGTACTGGGACATTGCCAATAGCAGGCACAACACAGTCAATGGCATTGACAGGAGTGTAGACATTCAGCACACTCCATCATGGCACACAAGGACATAACTGGTATTGCTACTCTGTTGCTGATAGCCACATGCATACTGTGTTGATAAATGGTGGGGTATGATGTAGGAGGTAGCAGTGGATAGTGCAGGCAAATGTGGATGTGCAGGGTGTGTACATAGTGGAGAGCAATGCATGTGGTCCTGTGATGTGTTCCCTTATTCTTGTCTTTCAGAAAGGATGCATAGATGGAGGCACCTGCCATTTTCAGCTGCGGAAAATGATGTCATCCTGGATGGCCATTGACTGCATCACAACATTCTGCTCTCCAGGACTCACCAGAATCGTGAGCAATGTTCTGCAATGTGGGATGACCTTGTCACAGCAGTCAACCATGTAGGGCTACAGAACAGAAGCTATGAGCAGGTCCGCCACAGGGCAAAATACATGGTAATTGCTATACAGCAAAGGGCTGCTGCTGTGCCCATGGACCATGCTGCCACTGGTGGTGGGCCTAAAGCAGTAGAACCACTCTCGGCCACAGAGGAATTCCTGGCAAACCTGGGATCAACTACCACCTCCCAAGCATCCATCATCCCATACATCATGGAGGTGAGTGCCACAGCATCCACAGCAGAGAAGCATCCAGGTAAGCCTCCTGTGTTCATCACTGTAATACTGCATCAGTCATTGTGGCAGCCTCTGCATACCAGTATATGGATGTCATGTCAATTTGCATTGGGAGGGGGGTTGTTTGAAACGCACACTTGTGCACACATACTCAGAATGTCAGCAATGTAGGCAGTATCACAGTACCTACTGTACATGTTGCTACACACACATATTATCCTGTAACAATGCCACATTTGTTATTGCTGACAATACCTCTTCCTCACATTTCCATAGGCACATCAGGTGTGGCCGGAGTAAAACACTCTGTACACGGTGAGTGTGATACTGATTTTGTATAGATCATATATACCCTAAAAATATTAAGGGCTGCCATTTTGCTGTATACACAACTAATATGCTTATCCAGAGTTCACTGCTTGTATGTTCATGTTCAGAGGGGTTAACTGAAGTGCATTGAATCAGTAATCACAGTAGTGTATGTATAGGAGCTGTAACATATTTGCACATATTTTTGTGAAGGTCCATGCAGTCTGCTATACAGGGGGCATTAGTATGCTGAAGACAAGTGTACTGTGTCTTAGGTGTAGGTCTATCACATACACTGACATATCGCTTATCTCACAGATGTATAGTAGTGGCAACATTAACTGGATATAGCTGCAGTGCATGTAGTTTAATTTGCCTGTCTTGTCTGTGTATGGTGTAGTCTGCTTGTGTGTTGTGCATGGGATCAGAAATAAGATGGTGTTATGGTAGCATTGTCGCCTCACAGTAAAGACGCTGTCCTGTTCGATTCTCAGCTAGAGCATCTTCTGCGTGGAGACATGTGTGAATGGGCGTACCTTCGTTGAAGGTTGTGCATCAGGGCTGGTAACTCGGCATGTAAAAATCAACTACCAATCATTAGCGGACCGGAGTTCTGCTGTGGCGAGCCCTAACCAGGAAAATCTGAAAGACACAAACAAACAAACAAACAATGTGTAATGCAGTTGTGGCACCTCACCTGTATGTGTGTGTGTGAATCACCATACATAATAGTGCAGGTAGTAATGTACTTATTTTGTTTTCTTCCTCACAGGTGACCGTGGGGGTTGGGGTCTTTCCCCCTTATAACCAACCTGATGTCAGTGTCTCATCAGACTCTGATGATGATGGTAGCCATAGTGAGGCACAGGTGGGGTTGTTTGTGGCTGAATCTCTCCCTTGGGTTGACATGCCACTTCCTCGCTTTTTGTTCCCACAAACAGTCAGTATGCCCACACATACTCAGTCCCCTGTGGCCACAGATATCAAACAGAGTGAGCCGGCATCAAACAGGAGAGGATGAAAACAATGGCATCAGTGAGTGTAGACACTAGCCATAGCCAGAGAGCTGGTGAAGTCCCACACAGGCAGATTGACGAGGTGCTCGAAGGAGGACTGCTGCCCATCCACCACCTGTCACAGATGTCACATCATGAGTCACCTGATGCATTTTCGTTCCATCATGGAGGCACAGGCACATTCCAAATGTAACACCAGATGGATGCTCAGGATCATGGATGCATCACTGTCTGACATCCGTGACTTCCTCCACCACATTGGTGATGCCATGCATCGTTTCACTGATTTAGAGGACAGATGGTGGAGTGAGATGTTGTCAGTCCTTGACCACACATTGTCTGTGCTAGAACATGTGGTGGGAGTAGGGCATCCGACACGTGGGTGTAGATCAGCAACAACATCTGCTGAGAGTCCACGTGGCCATGCACACTCATGCTCCCATAGTGGCAGCATGTCCAGCACTACAAAAGGGAGGGTGCTGTCCACACCATGACATGGCAAGCCATGGGCACATGGTCCTGGGTGGTCTCGAGTGGGAGACAGGCCCAGCAGACACCAGTC